>NC_063051.1:18975933-19275933 GCF_018812025.1 Megalobrama amblycephala
CTATATAGGCGTATTGGTTGGAGAACATGTTGAAATGATTTGCATCAGGTGTGTTAGATAAAGAAGACATCAAAAATTAACCACTGCAGTAGTCGATACCAATAACAGCGTAAAACTAATGTTATTGAACACTCAATATTTCAAAGGTTACAATAATTAAAAGCAGTTTAACTACTTTTAATATTAATTAATGAAGGAATATTAAATAAAAAATATTAAGTAATATTAATATTAATAATATTTAGTATATAATAATAACAGACTAATAATAAGAATATTGCCTGCTTTATTTCGTTTAATATTGAATAACAACTTTTATTAATATTGTTGTTTAATACTAATGAAAACACGTTTTATTTAATAATTATAATAATAATACAATTATTTATAATATTAAATGTAAAATAATTCAGTGTAATTTAAATATTTTCCATGAAGTAAAAAATATTATTATTATTGTTATTATTATATTGTTATTATTTTGTATTTCATTTTATTTAATATTAATATTGAATAATGACAACTAGTCTTAATATTGTTGTTTAATACTATTTTAATACTGTTGTTTAATACAAATTATGTTTATATAAAGTTATATAATAATAATAATAACTATTAAGTTTAAAATATATTAATGCCGTTTTCAAATATTTTCCACTGAATAAACATAATTGCTTAAGGTTTGTTTAATATGGTTTCATATTAATATTGGATAATGACAATTATTATTAATATTGTTGTTTAATACCAATGATAGTGTTTACATTAATACCTCACAAAGATGGGCAAATCCTAACAAATCCTAACAAATATAAGGAGATAAGTAGCTTAACTATGTTAAGTACCCTTGTGAGTGACTACTAGCCCATTTATCCCAAATGAGATAAAGAGAATCATTAAAGATGCCTAGAGAGACAGAAGAGACCCACCACAATATCGATGTGAGTTCAGGGGGCTACTCATAAACCAACAGTTCAATAAATTGGACACACATCTAATAGAGACTAATTTACATTTATGCATTTGGCAGACACTTTTATTTAGTGTCTGTGTTAATATGAATGAATATTCTGTATTGATTTTTCACAAGTGTTTTACTTGTTTTTTGAATTTCACCTTGTATTAGGTTACAAATACCCATGTATATGAGGGTTAAAGGAAATGTCTGTAAACTAATGTGATGGCAATTCATTTTTCAGTTTTTCTTAAAAAAAAAAACACTTTCTGCATTGACAGGAAATCAGACTCTGCAGACAGAATTGTAAATAATGCATTTAACAGAATTAGGATTGCATCAACTAATTCATTTCTACGTTAATTAATTTCCATATGCACCTAAAAAAAAAGGACATAAAAAAAACTGCAAAGTCCTGAGCTTTCAAGGGCTAAAACATCACAGAAGCCCTCTCAGCTAGCTAATCCAAGACTTGGCTTAGCATTTCAAACTAAGATGACCAAGCCAAATTATTAAAACACAAACAGAGAAAACCCTCAAACACTGGACAGAAGCAACATCACAAAAAAGTACATCGAAGTGCTAATATCTATCCTTAAACAAAGAGTGAAAATTGGCAGAATATTTGAGTACAGTGACTATGAAAAATACCCAAAGATACATGCAGAAAGGGACAGACAAGAGCAAAGAAGTAGACAGAGAAAGATGACAGGCTGTGTCTCCAGTCTCCACTGCACACAAATGAAGTGGAAACAGAAGTGCACTTCTTGACCTTATGTTTGAACTACACACAGACCAGGGACAAGTCTTTACCAATTTCACATCCCACCACAAAGACTTCCATCTGAAAGCATACAAGGACAAACTCTCCTGCCTGCAAGGTGAAACTCTAGCAAGCTAAAAAACTGGCTGCAAGCTACACAACATGTGATCCCATGACATGACAAAAGGGCAACCAGCAAGGACCAAAAAAAAGAAATCATATTTAAATGAGTTTGCAGTCTGAATTATATATGATGAGACAAAAAAAAAATTGTGTACTGCATAATAATAGCGAAAAAACAAAAATAAAAATACAGTAAACATGACTTTCTATTGTATTCTATTCAGCTCACTAGTTCTTAGAACAGAGCATATGTTAACAAACTCAAATACTTCACAACCAGAATTCTCTGCCATATAAATACTGAGTCTGGTAGCGCTCTGTGGTTTATATTCAATATTTTATGTTAAATGTCAGTCTGTATGGACCTTGTGGTTACACAATCAATCTATTGCATTTCATGTCTTCATCATGTCAGCCAATGGCAACAGCCTCTATCAATTTTTAAACAGCTCTGTGAGTTCAATGTAATAGGTCTAAGGCCGTAGACCATACTGTACATTCAAAGACCAACTGCATTAAAGAAAATAGACAGAAGAACGTTCAGATGGAGAATTAAATAAGAGTGCTGATAAAGAATCAGCTTTACACTTCCCATATATAAAAAATGATGTGTTATGTCAACTAGGATTGAGTGCAGAGCTAAGCAGGGAGCAGCAGACTTGAACAGGAATTGTTAGATTGACAACAGAGCAGAGAAAGCAAGAAGTATGTCAAAGTTGAAAAAAACAAACAAAATAACTGCAAAAATAGCGAAAAACTAATAACTGTAATGTGAAGGTGTGATGTCAAACATTTCAGAATCTGATAAAAACTTTAATCTTCATGTGTCAAAAACATAGACCTTTGGTTTACCTTGTAGATAATCCTCAAACACTGTTTCCAAATGTCATCAGGCACTGATATTCACCTGCTACTACATACATGTGGCTCCCTTGTCCTTCATGGCTAACTCGTACTGTATTTTGTGGTGACATTTGAGGTGGTTGTAGAGATTTGAGGTGGTGTTACCTTACATCGTGTCCTAATGAAATAAGCCACGACGCCGCGACACGCGATGATCAAAGGTACCTTTTCCATGTGAATCAGAGTTTTTGTCCTAACTAGCCGTGACAGCGACACGCTATGATTCTATTTTAGAAAGATTTTCTATTTTTCTGCGACGTCGCGGCTGACAAGTGAATTAAATGACAAAAAATGTTTCAGTAACTTAGTATGTGCTTTTTATAATGTTAAAATGGTGTACTATTCAGGGCCGGGTCTAGGGGGGGGGCTAGGAGGGGCAATGCCCCCCCGCCAGATTTCTCTTGTGCCCCTCCAACATCCCCAGGATACTCGTTTTTTTGTGATAGCACACAAAATGTAAAAAATATATCAACACTAATTTAGTTACATACGCGAATTACTAGAGACATTCTAGAGACATCCTTTTACAGTTCTCTCTCACAGACACGCTCAGCTCGTCAGGTGCTCACACCATGCTAGAATTGCCATAATTACAAGATTTCAACTTGTAAAAAGCATTCATGTCCTCATCCACATCCTTTTTCTAAGAAGTTTTCCAAGACTTTTGCACACCTTATCTGATCACTTCTCAAGACAGCCATTGACAATCACATGAGCAGATGACATGCAGCTCCTTTATAAATGTGCTCTAGTCTCTATTTAAACACATTGTTAATACATTACTACTACACGATCATGGAACACTTGAGAATTTAGCTTGGAATTTTAAAATTGTGATTTCCAAGTCATGAAAAATCTTGAAAATTAATAAATTAAAAACAAAAAAATATATATAGATGTAACTATTCTAGTAAAATATAAAATAGTTTTGCTCAGTTATGTTCAGCTCTAGAATATTCTATCAGCATATTGCGCTGTTTGTTGAATAGTAGCCTATTATTTGATGTGATAACTTTCAGAATCTGCAAAATATCAATAATTTAAAAAATAAATAAATAAGTGAGATCAAAAACATTTTTTTCATTTAGCACTGCAACAAAAATGTATTATTATGAGATGTTTACATATAGTCCAAAATATATAATATCTGTCTTTACACAAATTAAGCAGTTCAAAAGTTTACATACACTTAATTTATTCTCAGTACTGTGTGTCACTAATTTACGACTGTTTTTATCATTTTTTTTATGATAAGATCCATGTTTGGGACTCTTCTCATACCCAACTGTTACAAATGGTGAAAACATTTACTGATACTCCAGAAGGAAACAATGCATCAAAATTCAGGGGGTATAAACATTTGCACAGGATGGTTGGAGGGTAAATTGTTTTTTGTCTTCTTGAAAGTGTTTTATGAAGCTTTTGTAGGACAGAACTAAAAAAAGTAGATCTTTAAATAAAATAAGAAATTTCAAGTCTTATTCCAGTCAGAATTTCCAGTCATCCTGTTCATAGGTTTACAACCCACTGGCTCTCTTATTGTGTTAAGTTTTCTTGGGCATCAGTGAATGTTTGCAGCTTTTGATCATCCAGGTAACAACACACACTATTAAGAATCAAGCATATAAACTTTTGAACTAGATCTTTTGTGTAAATTCAGTTATTATTATGTCTTGTGGTTTTTATTTTTATATAGCCAAAATAACTGAGCACAACTCTACAGAAATTAACCAAAAATATAGGGGGGAAAAACACAAAAAAGGAAAGAATCATGCAACCAGGTCTTCTAATGGTTTAAATTTCTTCAATGAACTAAGTTTTCTTCTTCCACTTTTAAATTTGACCATTCTTAAAGATTTAGAGTAAATCCAAATCATAAACCTATGAACCATAAATCATATTATTCTGCCCCACCAAGTTTTCGAAATGCCCCCCCAGTCACGCAATCCTAGAACCGGGCCTGGTACTATTCATGAATTTGATTAAAATTGCAGCTCAAAATCCACCAAGTAAATTGACTAATCTCACGTCACGTGAGTGACAGCGGAACATCGTAAATGAGGAAGAGAGAGGATAGAAGTGATCGGGATTTATGTCTGAATCATTCGCTAATCTCTGGCCTGATTGGTGAATTAATAGTGTTTTGTTTTACACTGTGTGAGTGTGACCAATAAATCTCACTGATATAGCATCTTGGATTGTTGTAAAGTAAATATGTGAACACGTGAATGCAGTGTGATCTGAATACAGGGAAATACATGCAAGGGAATCGGCATCATTTGAAAAGAAGATCGCATTTATGTATGAATCGAGATTGTGATCTTTTTTTTTTCGTGCAGCCCTAGGGTCAGGGTTAGTCATAATCAGGGTATCGTAGTTTTAATATTCTAAAACATTTAAATTTGGTTGATCTTGAATAATTTGTTACATCCTCTGTAATAAAGATAGTGTTTTTCAAGGTCAACCAGTATGACACTTAAAAAAAAAGCACCACAAAGCTGCTGAAAACATACACATACATGAAGTTAGGCAGTGTATAAAACAAGAGGAAACCATAGATGATAAAGAAACAGATCTGCACAGTGAAAAAAAAGTGTTGATCGAGTGAGAGGATGAGTAAGAAAGAGAGAAAAGCAGTATATCTTCAACATTTATCTTTACAGACACACATCTTCCTACAGTCTTATTGTCAAGGAACACTTTGTACGGTTTGATCAATGGCTCAGCTCTTATCTAGGGACCGTTTCTGTGCACCTCTCAATCTCCTCTACATTCCTTTTAACTTCCCCCTTTCCTTCTCATGACATTTTCTTCCCTATCTCAGGGATGTAGATACACTTTTCGACATCCTTGTCTTCACATTTGCTCTTTATAACCATTTTTATGCACTTCCAGCCATTTTAGGTAATAACCATTATAAGAGATGGTGGAGTTCCTGAATGAATCAGTATTTTTGAACAAATGAGTTGACTGAATGATTCAATGACTTAAAGAAAACAGAGGCTTGACAGTCACTGGCTTCATTCCTGAATTAAGGTTCCAGCGTTTTTGAACAAATTCTTTCAGTGGTTGCCTCAGATTCATCCCAATTTGCATACTTATGCAATACACTATTCTATGCCTTTTTGTAGTATAAATAGTGCAAGTATTGTGATCACAATTAAAATTCCAGCCTGATCTCATTGTTAATATGGAGGTATTCATATGTAACATTTACAGGTACAAAACCTACATTTATGTGCATTTGGATAGATGCTGAAACATACAATATGAATGTATTGACAACAGTCAGATGTAAACATTATTACGTATTTAGAGCTAAAGAAATGTAAAAAAATTTTTTTTTTTTTTTAAATGTCTATCACAAAGATATTTCTATAATAGTCCTTTTATAATTTTATATAGAATAAACAAGAAAATATAAAACATTATTTATAATAATGTGTAGGAAAATTACCTTTTTAGTAACAATAAAGCATTAAAAAGATATTTTGAGGGGCTAATCCCACTCCTACACCTAAACCTAACCATAACCATTTCTTAAAAATGATGAGAGCCAATGAGGATTTGATATCACTGCTGTAAAAATGTGGGCATGTTACTCACAATCGTATAGATCCTGAAGATTTGGATTACAGTGAGTGCACAAATAAAATGGATTACTTTTGTGAATTTATTGTAGGAACTGAGCAGATTGGACAGAGATGATTTGTTCAAACAGAATGCCATAGAATTCCGAATCAATACTAAATTAGAGGATCTTCCATTTGGGATGCCATTCAGTCTAGGAACCCCCAGTTAAGTACTTTATGGCCATGCACACTTGTAAGAGATAATCCTAGCTAAAGGAAGAACGTTGTCAACTTTGGGCAGTTAACTAGGCTAATGAGAGCAGGAAAGTTAAGAGACTATGTGATAACATATAATTTATGTGAGGGGAGGAGGAACAGCCACCTCTGAACCAAAGATGATACCTAATTGGTCAGAACCTCTCAAAGAGGCTGGATAGACACCTCAGGTTAAAGGCCAAGACGAGTAGACAAAGACAGAGAACAGATCAAGATCAAGATCAGATGAAGATGGGTTAAGAACAAACAGCTTCATTCAAGCCATCTAACTGCTCATCTCATTTACTTTTCTTTCTTTTACTTAGTTTCCTTTCTTTTCCATTGAGAGTCTTGTGTTCTAAGTTTGGCCGCAAAGTTTAATCAACGACTCTGCATTCTTTGCTGGCCTCAAAAATCCGACCTTCAGCCACAAGGGAGACTCCGCATCCATTCATCCACCAATACACCAAAGTGACTGACTTTCCAAGAAAAACGTCACTCAAAGACACAACGAGAATGCCAGCCAATCAAAGAACCTGGGAAATCTCTCTCCAGCAAGGAATCCCCATTCAAAGAAAACAACAACAAAAGCAAGTAACAAACTGAACTGGTGCATTGATTGAAAATTTAATAACCCTGCCTAAGAAACATTAGAAGGGTTAAATGAATGATTGATGGTTCGTTCAGTACAGGTTTTACATTTACATTTATGTATTTGGCAGACGCTTTTATCCAAAGCGACTTACATTGCATTATACTAAACATTTGTATCTGAGTATGTGCAATCCCTGGGATCGAACCCATGACTTTGGCATTGCTGGTGCCACGATCTAACCACTGAGCTACAGGAAAGCTTTTACAAAAGCATTGTTAGAAATGAATCATTCCCTTTGAGCTAAATTGACCTGTACCCCTTATGTTGTGTTTTTGGTGTATTTTATGGGTCTATTGTCAATTACAGCATATAGGACTACACTGAGAAAACGCCTTTTGTGTCCCAAGGCAAACAAAATAAATATTCTTATATAGTAATTGGAAATGAGTTTTAAGCAAAAGTCACACAGAGCAGAGCGAAATGTTATCATTTCATATTAAATAGATGAGTAAACTGCGTTTGATAAATGTGACTGAAAACATAATATCATTGATATGAAAAATGAATACAATAGAAAAAAATATTAATGTCATGATTTTAAATTTGCCATCGAATTGAAAATTGAATTTACCTCGGCATAGTTGAATAACAAGAGTTCAGTACATGGAAATGACATACAGTGAGTCTCAAACACCATTGTTTCCTCCTTCTTATGTAAATCTCATTTGTTTAAAAGACCTCTGAAGAACAGGCGAATCTCAACATAACACCGACTGTTACGTAAATATTTGCATGTGCCAGCCCATGATCAAGGCATTACACAAGGGCAGCCAGTATTAACGTCTGGATCTGTGCACAGCTGAATCAACAGACTAGGTAAGCAAGCAAGGACAACAGCAAAAAATGGCAGATGGAGTAATAATAACTGACATGATCCATGATAACATGATATTTTTAGTGATATTTGTAAACTGTCTTTCTAAATGTTTCGTTAGCATGTTGCTAATGTACTGTTAAATGTGGTTAAAGTTACCATCGGTTATTACTGTATTCACAGAGACAAGAGCCGTCGCTATTTTCATTTTTAAACACTTGCAGTCTGTATAATGCACAAACACAACTTCATTCTTTATAAATCTCTCCAACAGTTTGTAATGTTAGCTTTAGCCACGGAGCACAGCCTCAAACTAATTCAGAATCAAATGTAAACGTCCAAATAAATATTTGCGCGATTAGACATGCTGCATGACGAACACTTTGTAAAGATCCATTTTGAGGGTTATATTAGCTGTGTGAGCTTTGTTTATGCAGTGATAGAGTTGAGAGCTCGGGAGGGGGCGGAGAGCGCGCGATTTAAAGGGGCCGCATCATGAATCGGCACATTTCTAATTATGCCTCAAAATAGGCAGTTAAAAAAATTAATTTAAAAAAATCTATGAGGTATTTTGAGCTGAAACTTCACAGACACATTCAGGGGACACCTTAGACTTATATTACATCTTGTAAAAAAACGTTCGATGGCACCTTTAATATTCATAATAAGGATTCACATATGTACATCTGTAAAGTTGTACAAATGCGGATTAAATATCATCACTGTTTACACACTGCTCTGCCGATCAAATTTAAGGACCAGAACTAAGTGTGGAAAAAATATGAAAAAATATTCATTATACAAAACCAACTGAATAATTCCAAAACACCTGACTGTTCAATGCTGCACATAACCAATAAGAATCAAATATGCCAAAGAGCTGTTTAATGTCATAAATTAGTCAACCAACTTGTCATTTATATGATTCTGTATTCCCAGAACTCACCTCATTAGGTGACACAGTTAGAACGCTCCGGCTCTTCCTCATCTTCTGTGAAGTTTTCCTCTCCCTGTCTTGCACAGGCCTGCTCCGCTGACTCTCCTGCAAAAACATCAACACAAACCCACACAATCAACTCTCGCAGCAAAGACAAAAAGAAATGAGGAAAGAAAAGACATTTGACCTTGCATGCTCGTGAGAGAGAAGCCTCAGGGTAAAGTTAAGATGGAGAGTCTTTCTCTAGTCTTCTGTGAGAGTGATAGAGAGAGAGGCAGAGTTTGTCTTCAGTCTGACAGTGACAAGCATCTCTTAAACCCTTGCAGTAACCTCTTTATCAGCTTTTGCGCTCAATATGTTTTTTTCAGCCTGTCTAAACTGACTTGCAAAAACGATCTCAAAAAAAGATCCCTGTACAGATTTTTTTTTTTTTTCATTCCTTGTGCATGATGCTTTTGGGTCACTTATAATAGCAAAAATGAAATAAAAGTATGTTAATAAAAATAAAGTGTGAATAAACAATAGTGTTATCACTTTCAAATTCTCTTTTAATTTGACAGTAAAAAGATTTTACCTTAAATTTGTTATGCTGTTTCTTTCAAAAAAAAAAAAAAAAGATATAATTGCTTTGCAATATTATAATTCATTCCATCCCACACATATTAATAATTCCATCCCACATTAATTAATAATTTCTAGTCAATTTTTACCACTTTATGAGTACATCTAACTGAATCATGCTGTTCACATAAATGTCCAGCTGATTTTTATGGAATGTTCTATAAAGTCTAATTGCACAACGCAGGAGAATACAAACAAACACTTCTTTATTAATTCACAAAGATACACACAGGAGATCGCAGGAAAAAACTAACACACAATGACATGAAATAAAGACGATACCAGACAATAAACTGAGAAAACTAAGGGCTTAAATACACAGAAACATAATGATTGACAGGTGAACGTAATCAGTAACCAAGGGAACAAAATAAGGACTAATCAGGATTAAACTGAACCACCAGAAACAAACATGGGAACAAAAAGACAACTAAACTAAATATAATCCATCATAATGCTTAAGTTAGCAACAGTTGCTAAGGAAGGCAGAGCTTAGTGAAGGGTCATTTGGGATCTTACTCTTCTATGGATGTGTACACTGATTGAGGATTATCATACAGATAGGCTGATTTTTATTGCTGAGCAAATATGTGACTCTGAATCAATGAAATATTGCAAACCAGTTTGAATATGATATTAAAACAAGCAACATTAACAAGCAAGAAAATAATACATTGACAATGTGCTGTTGCTGTAAATTGGAGCTGCTCCAACGTGCTTTTAAAAATTAAATTCAAGGAACAGTCTATTGAAGAAAAAGAAAAAAAACTATATGTAAGAAATAACCCTGTCACGCATCTGCAGGATGAAATACATCAGATTTATATATATTTGTTCTGCATAATCTCTACAGTAGTTTATAGTCAGCTCAAGTCTGGCCTATGTCATCATGTGCCAATCCCATTCCTCTCTCTTTCCCTGTACCTTCCAGTCAATCTTTATCCTATTGGCCATAAATAAATAAATACAAAGTTCTGTCTTGAAACTCTAGATGGCGATGATACTGATAGGTCCTTAACTCAATTTTCTTGCACATTGTTCTCTATAAGGCACAGCTGATTAGTTCCTGATATATCAGCAGCCAATGAGCTCGCTGCTCAACTTTCAATTACTTGTTCAGTGTTTCCTGTAGCAGTTTGCAGCATGCTTTCAAAAACCCTCCACCTCCCCCAGCTCCACCTCTATAGATCTGCTACAGGTAATATTGTACAGTAGCAGTAGGGCTGCACGATATATCACATGAGATTGTCACACGCATTCCGTCAGTAAAGCCGGTTCCCTGATTACCGCTAAATCGCCATCACCTGCTTTCAAATGGAGCGGCATTTAATAGACAGAGCCGTAGATCACTGAAAAGCCGTTCATATCGCAGATGAATCGCCTTCGATAATGAACGCGATATTGCGTGGCTTTTCAGTGATCTACGGTTCTGTCTATTAAATGCCGCTCCATTTGAAAGCAGGTGATGGCGATTTAGCGGTAATCAGGGAACCGGCTTTACTGACGAAATGCACGTGACAATCTCATGCGATATATCGTGCAGCCCTAAGTAGCAGCATGTCTTACTTGCTCACAGCAGCATGTTGTGTATGTATTGGCAGTAGCAAGTCCTGTACTTGCTCTGTAGCAGCAGCAGCGTAGCAGATCTGTTCCGCGAAGACCAAACATATTAGCACTGTCATATCCATTACCATGTCAAACACTCAAACTAGAGTTATGTATGTATGTATGTATGAATGAATGAATGAATGAACCTGCTAGATTTCGTCCTCCGCATAAAAGCTTAATAAAGCCTGAACCTCGTCGTTGGTCGTATTTTTAAACTTCAATATTGATTCAAATCGCAAACAACTCTAACTGCAAGCAACGTAACAGACTTTTAAAAACAACATGTTCTCCAACCAATACGACCATATAGGTCGTTTGTCACTTCCCTGAAATACGACTCATAGGAGCGTTTACTAAAGTTGCGCCCCTATTGACAACAGGACACTTTCATTTTAATGCATTGTTCCCATTTATCTGCGTCATATTTCAGGTTTTGCGTAGCTCAACTGGTAGAGCATTGCAATAACAATATGCAATCATGTGATCATGTGATCATGGGTTCGATCCCAGGGAACACAGGTGTTCATAAAGTGTAAATGCCTAAATGTACTATAAATCACTAAGGTTAGGTTTAGGGGTGGGGTGGGTGTAGTCATTAATAAAAATTAGTTTTGGTAAATGGAAATAGGAGAAATGGTGTAAAAAGTCCACACATTGCATTTAAATGAACACGCATTTTGACTGGTAATGACAGTCATACGTCATTGCATGACGACAGACGTAACACGACACTGTCATTATTTTCACGCCCACTAGAGGGTGTATGACTTCAAAACGTAAATCTAGGTCGTAATATGGTGCTTAAAAAATGACCTATAGGGTCGTTTTTTTTGGAGGACAGTCTGTTTAAAAATGGTGGTTGAAATAAATTGCTGCATGGAGTCAAACAATCAAAATGCTGAGTGAACTCAACCAATCAGCATGTTCAGTGCCTAAGTCCCACCCCTGAAAGTTCCTGAACTTTGAAAAAGTACTACCTCACGAGCAGGTACTTTTTGAGGGGAGAATTTTTACCCCGATCTTTATATGGACCCTGGTTCCTGCGGTAGAAACACACCGAGTACCACCCCAAAGTCCCTGGTTCCTGGAGAAAGTTCCTGCGGTGGAAATGGGGCTTAAGTTAATATTAATGAACATCTTGTTATTTTGTGTGTGTAGTCATCTTGCAGCCACTGCCAAGGTTCTCTCTTAAGAATCTCTTTAAAGCTGTGTTCTCTTGTCAAAACATCAGCCCCTTCTGTGCCAAGCTCAACCCTCAGCCACTGAATACGACGGACAGTCCAGCCCGTAGGGAATTTGGAATTGGGCAGCTGTCTCTCAACAGCTGAAAGCCTGAAAAGCGTGACTCCATGACCACTTTCTATTGATTTGACCTCTGCTTTCTTAAAGTGTTCTATGTTCTATGTGCTTTCAGCAGCCTGGCCATACTGACATTAACCAGAGAAGGATTTAGATGCCCTGTCAGGTCTAACGGTAAGTAAGAGCTCACTTTAAATATTGCCGCTGTCACTGACTTCATTGAATTGGATGAATATGTGCCATGTAAAGAAGTCTCTGGCAGTATGTGTCTTTTATATGACAGTCGCTCATCGTTAGACACATAAAAAGAGGAATTCCATTTTTCTGTCCAGTCGGCTCCAAAAAGGATTTTCCAAGAATATTTCAGGCAAGGCAGAAATGTTCATTTTCAAAACCTAAAATCACCCATCAATACTACATGAATCAACATTTCATTGTGTTGCTGAAATTTGTGAATGTTTTCCAATTTCCAATTTGTTCAATATCAGTGCATGTGAAAAAAGTTATTTCACACAACTATGGAAACACATTTCAGCCTCAGAGTAAAAAATAAAACAGGTAATTATGATTATAATTATGAATAAAAATCACATTGGGAAATATAAAGTCACAATGTGAGATTTAAAATGAGAAATGAAGGTGCAATTATGAGATATAAAATGGCTTTTACGAGAAATAAAATAAAATGTGAGATATAAAAATGCAATTACAAGAAATGAAATCACATTTTAGGGAGACATATTTCATGATATAATGTTGTATACAGTATTATACTTGTTGTTTAGAATTGCCTGGCAGAAAGCCTGAGAGAGCAGATAAGCATTAAAGCCATATATAATAAATAACCTCAACCTTTGATCATGAAGGTCCAAAGTGGTCTACAGTCTACAACTGTTATCAGAAACGTTTGAAATAAAAGCCAGTCCTCTTCATACCCATTTAAAGAATGGATGCACATGCACTGCAGCATCAAGAAAAACATCAGCTCCACAGATACTCCACAGTCTGAGGGCCTAATTACCTATTTACCTATTCACCTCTCCCCATTCAAAGAGTAAATGAATGATAAATGTGTTCTAATATAATACTGTAGCTGCTGTAATCTGCACAATCATCAGCCCACAAAAGAAAAGGGGGTGATTCACTGCCAGCTAAATTACCATCACCACTGAATCAATATACGCCCCCCTACTAATTACAAAGACTTGTACAGATGCAGCATGAATATGTCAGTATCTATGGATCTCAAATCCTGTTTTCCTTCACATTTTATGTTCTCCCATAGACATTGAACTTAATTTGTTTGTTCTCTAGTTTATTACAGAAGAAAATTGCATTTTGCAAGGATTCCTATTAGTCATTGTATTCATATTTAATTAAGCAACAAACCATTCAATATTATCATTTACTATGTGGCTAGCTATATTACATAATTTAAATATTTATTTATCCCTCATCTTCTCAAACACCCGGGGGAGTTTTTCTTTGCCACTATTTTTTGTAAAGCTGCTTTAGAATCAGAAGTATATTGAGAAGCACTTCACAAATAAATTGAATGGAATTCTAAATAAGATTTCGTTTTTCTTCGACATAAAGGTCAAGTTTGTTGTTTTGCTCTTTGCTTGCCTTGCTCACTTTCCTACAATGTTGAGTTTAAAAACAGCATTACATGCACTGATGAGTCTATTCTCATTAGACAATAACATAAAAGGGTTATAATATTTGAGGCGTCCTCTGGGCAACAGCACAATTTGGTCCCACTGCTGTCGTTTTGTTGTTCTTCTGTGAAAGGCTCTGACATTCTGATAATAATTACTGTGACTAAAGCTCTTCTTTTGCCAGATGTTTTGACATACATGTATAATGTGCCTTCAAGCAAACATACATATTCTAAGACAGAGTGTTTCAGTGGTTAAACACAATTAGTTACAGTCCATTTGTATGAAGAACTAGCGACAACACTGAAAGAAAACTTGTTTCTAGGAGACTATTTATTGTTACCATTATTACACTATAAAACACATATAAACAATATAAAGCAAACCTAAGAAGAATGTTTTGCATCATAGAGCATAGTAATTAAATAAACACTGTCAACTGGTACATCCTAGTTGACTTTGGCATTTATACTGTGCTCGATTTGTTGTTTTGTGGAGGTTCTTACTACTCATCAAATTAAAACCATAAAATGCCAGCAGGATGTTTTTTATATAAAATATTAGTTTTGGAGACGCTGCTGTTTCTAAATGGCATTTTTGTGAGTCATTAACTGCTGGCCAATCTTTGTGTCAAAGTTAACTGAGGAATCCTAAATATACTTCCCAGGCCAGATGAGGGTTAAAAAATTTGGAGTCAAGTAATGGAATTGATTTTGGACAAATAATGAAAAACTACTGAAGCAGAAATCCTCCGATCAATGTAAAGTAACAAGCTTATAGAAATATTTTGTTGCTATGCTATGCTTCCTTGTTGATTTGTGTATTTTGTATCATAGGGATAATTCCCATGACAATGTTTAGTGAGAGTCACACTCACCCATTTGAACATCAAACCAAACAGATAATGATTACGGTTGGATAAAGAGTCTTTAGTGTTTAATCTGTCCTAATGATCCAGACTCAATGAAAATGACTTCCTAGTCACTGAGCTGCTCTCCCCTCCAGTGAGGCAATTTAGGTTTTCTTAATAACCTGTGTCTGTAGCAGGGGATTTCTTCAGTAAAGCAATAATCCAGAGTGTAAGAGGGGAAATGGCTCACATGTATCAGGGATTATCAGCATTTCTGTTAAGCTTTATAACCAAGAGGCAATGCAGACAGGGTAGACTGAGTTGGATGGATGGATGGATGGACGGACGGACGGACAAACAATTTGGTTACAAACACACTGCATAGATTTTGAGTAAATCCGATTGTCAATACCTTTTTCGAGAGTTAATTTGATTGTAGAATGCAACTGTCATTCCCATAAATTACTGATCTGTGTGTGTACAGAACAGGATTAAGCACAAAAATGTGAAGTGACAACCAAATTTATTTGCAGTGTGTGCACATGGCCTACGAGTATTAATCAGTCAAAATTCTGTCGGTTAACAGTTTACCAATGAATTATGTGCATCCCTTAATTAAATCCAAAAATATTCAGACACAAAGCTGAGAAAGAATAAATGAGTATTTACTCATCATTGAGGTGAGGGAGGAACTTGGAAAGGCAGAAAAATGGTAGAAACAAACTACAAAAAAAGGCCAAACAAACTAATGTGACTAATAATGCCATACTATAGAATGTGGCATGAATAGTAGGACACGTTTAATTGTGCTATGAAAGCCCAAAATGTGACTTTTATGGAAATAAGTCCCAAAAGCCATGATTTCCGAAATTAAAAGTGAGTTTAAGGAAAATAAGCCCAAGTTGCTCAAAA
Organism: Megalobrama amblycephala; assembly: GCF_018812025.1. Lineage (NCBI taxonomy): Eukaryota > Metazoa > Chordata > Actinopteri > Cypriniformes > Xenocyprididae > Megalobrama > Megalobrama amblycephala. The sequence continues at coordinate 18,991,859 of NC_063051.1, forward strand.
AAGAGGCAACATTAGACAGGTGGCAAAGAGAGCAGAATATCTCCAGGGAGAAGCAAACAGGTGATGAAAGGACATCTTCACCCTACAATCCTTAATGTTCCTCCATTAAAACCTTACAAAGCTCATCTGAACTGGTAAAAGATACACACACAAAGCTTTGACAGGGCATCACACAGGTTTGATGAAGTACAGTATAATTAGGTTTCATTAGACCTGAGTGCTAAGAACATGAGTGGCAACGACCATGAACCACAATTTATTAATATTAGATGCTTCATTAAAAAACATTCGGCTTTAGTGTTTCAGTACCAAATTCAAACCTTCCTTTTCCAAATACTGTCATAATCCAGTGAGATTTTTGTATGAACAAGTCCTGCAACAGATGGTATGTCCCACACAGTGCCCTGATCTCAACCTCATCGAGCCATGCTGGAATTACATGAAGAAATTAAAGAAAGTGAGAGAGAGAAAAAAAGGCAGGCAAAATCCATAGATGAACTGTGGAAAAGTTTCTAAAAAATGCTCAGCTCAAAAACCTATTACCTCAAAGTGTACTGCTTTGAAAGCACCAAAAATGATTCGGAATTAGCTAATAGAAGAAGTTCAGAGATAAATATTATTCATGGCATTATTTTTTTAAAATATCCTCATCTACAGCATCATTTGCACAGTTCTGCACTTCTTTTCTACTTTTGGTAGACTACCAAAAGGGAGTAAAATGAGAATATTATTTGCTGAAATTGCAAATAACAGTTTTATCAAGCTGTTTACAATGCCATTGCATTCCACCAAGCAGTTTAATCAGGTAATTAAAGACCCTTAACTTCTTGATTAGAAATTCACTTTTGGTCAAAGGTGATATTTTGCTTTGCAGTTATTTAACTTTTAAAGTGTGGTTGATGGTCAGCCATGGACCACAGTTTGCTTTAACCGAGCCCAGATAACATCCCTCAAAGGAAGCCTGACATCAGAAACTCTGCAAGTTATGCTTGTGGCAAATGTTTTACATCGCACAGTGTGTGTACAAACATCAAATCAAAGAACAGGAACAATCAAGCAACAGCGAGGAACAGATGCTGTACTGTTATATGGAAAAAAAGTGTCATAAGAATAGTAAAGATTTTTTTAAAATAAGTGACAAGGATTGGAAAGGCAGAACTTTTTCAGCAGTAGCTGCTGTCATTGTTTCTGCAAACTCAATACCTGCAGACCTGAGGAGGCGCAGACATCAATTACTGAGCACCAGCAACAACAATGAACACAGGAGCTTGTTAAACACACAAACAAGGACTCCAGGACTCAAGAGTAAATAAGTTTGTTAAAGCAGTCCCTGAGCATATCATACAGCTTATCTAATTTTTAAGGTGTCATCATCCGATCTGTTAAAAAAAAAAAATGAATGAGAGACTTATTGCACCCAGTGGGTCTGGTGACGGTAGAACTGTGTGTTTTAAAGTCTTCCCTAGAGGGCCGAAACAAGTTCCTGGATGTCAGAAGTACACAGGAATCAATGCATATGAAGGTGCCATGGAAGTTTTCCTGTTTGCTGTATCTGATCTGTTGCGTGCAACGGATTCCCTGCTGAGGTAATGTCACCACCAGATACCAGTCACACTGGCATTCTGCTCTCAGATGGGACATGGGTGAATAAACACCTCTTTTGCTTCTCCAAACTGGAGTTCTGAGAACAGCAGTTCAGAACAGCTATCTGGGGAACCCAACCAATACCAAGAATTTAGTTAACAGTATCAGGCAATTTAGTTTTTGATTAGTTAGATACAAGCTTTCTAATTAAAACTATTGACTATTAATTCTGAGCTTTTGCCATGGGCTCAAGGTTTGGCTGATTAGCATGACACTGTTAGCCCAACACAATCTAATTTTTCTCACAAATCCCATAACATAACTATTTTACGTTATGGTGAATTGGTGGGTAATTGTATGTATTCGTATGATCTCATTTGTACATTTTCATATGATCTGCTTATGTCCCAATGACGAGTATGTTTAGGTATGGACCTTCATGCTTACTTTTTTTTCTAATAATCGTACATTTTTGTACGATTCACATCGAACAAATATGAAATTGCCACCTCGTAGGCTCGTAACACAGTTATGTTTTCCTATGAGAGTCAGGGATTCATTATTGGTGTCATGCATTCAACATGGAAGTAGTCAAACCAACAATGAACACAAATAATTACATCTGAACTCAAAATGATGAAAATTGGTGATATGAATTTACATTTGTATCACTTATTCATACATTAACAAAACTAAATTTTTGTACATAAATCAAACTGACTTTGAATGACTAACTTTATCAAAACCTTAAAATGATTGAAATGCAGCATATAAAATTAAAATAACTTGCAACTGACTTGCTTTCTGCTCACTGATGTCTCTATATAGATTATACATTCTATTTGATATTATCTATTACAGATCAGTGTTTCCACAATGTTTAAAATTAAATACAACTTCATTTGATCAGTCATGCTCAGAACTCATAATTGCAATATTTCCGACTTCACTTGAAGGGCACAATATATAGCTAGTTAGCCAAAAATTAAACTTATGTCATTAATTACTCACCCTCAAGTCGTTCCACACCGTAAGACCTTTGTTCATCTTCAGAACACAAATTAAGATATTTTTGATAAAACCCAATGGCTCAGTGAGGCCTGCATTGCCAGCAATAACACTCCCCTTTTTAATGCCCAGAAAGCTACTAAAAACATATTTAAAACAGTTCATGTGACTACAGTGGTTCAACCTTAATATTATAAAGCAACGAGAATACGTTTTGTGCGCCAAAAATAACAAAATAGCGACTTTGTTCAACAAAGTCGATTTCAAAACACTGCTTCATGAAGCTTTAAAGCTTTATGAATTTTTGTTTCGATTCAGTGGTTCGGAGCGTGTATCAAACTGCCAAAGTCACATGAACTATTGAAGTTTCAAAACACTTATGACACAACAAAGCCTCGTTTACTGAAATCAAGTGATTTTGGTGCTCTGAACCACTGATTCAAAACAAAAGATTCATAAAGCTTCAAAGCCTCATGAAGCAGTGTTTTGAAATCGCCCATCACTAGATATTGTGGAATAAAGTCGCTATTTTGTTATTTTTGGTGCACAGAAATTATTCTCGTCGCTTTATAATATTAAATTTGAACCACTGTAGTCACATGAACTGTTTTAAATATGTTTTTGGGCATCTGAAAGTGTTGACTATCTTGCTGGCAATGAAGGCCTCACTGAGCCATTAGATTTTATCAAAAAATATCTTAAATTTGTGTTCCGAAGATGAACGAAGGTCTTACGGGTTTGGAACGACATGAAGGTGAGTAATTAATTACATAATTTTCATTTTTGGGTGAACTAACCCTTTAATGATTAACTGTTGATCAATTAATCAGCATTAATGATTTAATCTAGTTTACAGATTGTTCATTAATAAATTACAGCACAACTGTGTTCAGTAATCATACAAGCAAATGGTGAAAACACTGTCTATAAAATCATCCAACATTAGTGTGCACACTAGACCCTGCGCTAAATGTATTCATGTCAAACGCGCACCCTTGCCTTGATTGAAAAAAAATAATCTGCAACAAAAGTAATGGGCACAACAAACACTGTGCTCATAGTACAACATGACGACAAGCACTTTAGCATTATTTACAGTGATAATGTTTCTGCCTCTGTCATTTCTAATAAGCACTTCTCTGTTTGAATGTGCACTGTGAGTGAGATGTCAGAGGTCAGCGCTGTCTGTGTGTCTTTAAGCATCTTTGCTTGTGTTCAGATGAGCAGAAGGAGAAATCTGCTTGTTAAGTGGTGGCATTTCCGGGTCCAAGCTTTCCACTTTGTTTCAACTGAAAATACGTTCTTAACAGCCGTTTATGGGCACTATTTATAGCATACATTTAAGCTAAGAATTTAAAAACTCACTACAGTCACTGGGATCACGGCATCCTGATATTTTGACGACCAGAAAAAAAAATGAATCACTATCTGGCCAACAGAGAGTTTGGGATGAAGACAAAAGTTAGGATATAGGCCTATTTCAGTACTACAGCACAGTGAGTGTATATTTTCACAGTTTGCTGTTTGCTTTTGGGGTCTGACGGAGTGCATGAGCTCAGAAACATTGACGTGTGACATCATACTTGATAGTCTGGTGCACTTCATGTGAGGAGCACTATTTGTGTGGCTACATTGTCTGTTAACAGACACCACAGCACTTATGACAGACGAGAACATCATGTGTTCTAGTGGTGAGCAGCAGTGACTCCTTTAACCAAGTTAAAGGGGATGTATGAAGTTTGTACAACACTAATGGCACCTTGCATATTTTCATTAATCAAACAACCTTTTTTAAATGCCCCTTACATGCCCTTTCACGCGTCATGCCTCCCCCAACTCAAACATCACAAAGATATCTCTTACAGGTGCTTATGAAGGCTTGTCTCAACTGGTAAAAGTAAGCTACTTTTAATAAAAGGTCCAACATATTAGGAATACTTTTAGCTGTGTAGCTATGTGTCATGAGTAAGCTAATGGGGCTCGCGCACTGGACGCGAAGCTCAGCAGCACGCAGCCCCGCGACACGTCTTTAAAATTCTAACACATTGTTTTCTATGAGTGTACGCACACCGGTGGCGACATTCCGCGGCGCCCAGCTACGACTCGGAAAACAATAGAAAACAATGTGTTCGAATTTTAAAGACGTGTCGCGGCGCTGAGCTTCGCGTCCGGTGTGCAAGCCCCTTAAGGGTGCGTTCACACTTGTAGTTCGGTTCGTTTGGTCCGGACCAAAAAGAAGAAAAAAAAAACATTTAGTCCTGGTCCGATTAGTGTTCAGATTGGCAATTTTATCACCGAACCTAAAGGCATAGGGATACGTTCACAACCTGATTGTTTGGATTTTATGAGGTATTGCCTATTTTGAGACTGAACTTACCGAACATCTAAAACAATGCTGTGTGCTGAGATAAATGCGCTTGTGTGTGCGTAGCCTGCAGATGATGGTATTTTGGCCAGCTGGGAACCTGTGAGGAGCTTATAAAATTTGTAAAACGAGTCAAAACAGCCACGGGAATCCCTCTGTCACATACACACAAACGATCTGCTGTGCGTCTGATGCCTGTGATGGGCAAACTTATGACTATGACGAGAAAAAACGATATGCGTGAGGGTTCTGTCATTTTTAGCGTCTCATCTTCCTGGTTTTGGTTCGTTTACATGTTTTTGGTCTGTGTTGCGTTCATATATCATTCGAACCGCACCAGAGTTCGTTTGGAAGCGGACCGAGACCCATCTTTTCAGCGGTCTCGGTCTGCTTGTTTGGTGCGCACCAGGGTTCGGATGGCAGCGTTCACACATATTCGAATGAACCGCACTAACAGAGCAATCGCACCAAGGTTTGTTTTAATCAAACCAAATTGACCATGACAAGTGTGAACACACCCTAACACTAGAGCAGAGGACAGGGTCATAAAAATTCTCTCATAATCTGTTATTACCCATCATTTTAAATTTTAATATTTTAATGATAATAAGCTATTTAATATGCTCTGTTTTTGTTCACATTTTTATTTTTATTCACAAATTCACAGGACACGCATTTAGGCTAGATTATGCATATTTATGAAGAGAAAGTTGAACAGACTGTAAGTTACTAGGTTTCATCATGAAATTTGTCCAATACATCGCAATAAGCTTTGTTCTTTGTTACTTTTGATATGAAACAAACTCTCAGCTTTCAAATTCTGTCCATTTTATCACAAAATTCAAACAAATACAATTTTGGCGCTTTATGTGGCATGAGAGATCACTGTAGCGCCTCAGTTCAAGCGAGCAGAGCGAAAGTGAATGTGACCTTCCTCTTTACTACATTACAGAACTAAATAAACATGAATGAACATCAGAAAATATGTTGAAAGACACATGTAATCGCTAGTGATGGGTGATTTCAAAACACTGCTTCATGAAGCTTTGAAACCTTTACGAATCTTTTGTTTCGAATCATTGGATCGGAGCATGTTTCAAACTGCCAAAGTCACGTGATTTCATTAAACGAGGCTTCATTATATCATAACTGTTTGAAATTTCAGTGGTTCACCACTGGTGGCGATCTCTGTGAACTCATGAATCATACGGATTGACTGAGATTGCCCCCCAGCGGCATATCATTGAACAAAGTGAATATTAAAGGTGCTCTAAGCAATGTCACACGTTTTTAGGCCAAAACATTTTTTGTTACATACAGCAAACATCTCCTCACTATCCGCTAGCTGCCTGTCCCCTGAACACACTGTAAAAAAAAACGCGGTCTCTGTAGTCGCCACAAGCTCCGAAAACGGCAATAAAAACAAATTGGTGCAGCCTGGACCACTTAACATAATAAACATGCTCCAGCCAATAACCGACAAGAATGATTTTAAATGCACGTTCATGACTGTTTCAGGAAGCACGGAGGGGAGGGGGAGGAGGAGGAGGAGGGAGGGTCTAGCTAGCCTCTGTTTTGTTTGACAACACTTCAAACGTCAACAGGAAGTTACTCCGCCCAGGATCGCTTAGAGCACCTTTAAGTGTCTATTACCTGATCTCTGATGAGTTTTATACATTTGTAGATGTTTTAATGAAGCATTTGCATAATTAAAAAGGAGTAATAGTAGTTAGTATCTTTTTAGCTGACCCATGCATAGAACAAATAAAACAAGCCCCAAAAAATGTAATACAAATTATACAGACAATTAATATTTAATGGTATTAGATGATTAGTTAATTGCATCTGGTAGATTATACCTTAAATAAAACATTTGCAATGTGTTTGTAAAAGCTGTTTTTATGTATGTTTGGCATGTGTTTGTAGCTGTTTTGACCAGCAGGCGTCACCAGCGTGTGGTGTTTCAAATGCTTCGAAACAGTGAATCATTTTGCAAAGCAATTGGTTCAATTGATTTGAAGCTTCAAAAGGCTTTGTTTCTCCCATCACTAGTTCAATCAGTGTTTCAACCGTGGAAAGACATCAATAAAACAGCTTGTAAACACTGTAACGTAACTCAGAAAAGCCATTCGTTGACTATTAACTTGATAGTCAGCAAGAGTGCACTCGCCACCAAGTGGACAGGGGTGAGAATTACAGTTAAAAGTTACAATAGACCCTCAGTGTAATCTGTCAAAATGACAAACGGCTTTCAGATTTTTCCGTCACTGCTAAAAAAAATTCCGCCAATGATGGAAAATTTAGACTACAAAATAACAAGATGTGTCACTCGTATTGTTTTGAATGGGAGAAAGTGCATTGCGCATTATAGTAGAATAAGTCCCGCCTTCTAAATAAGAGCCAATCGCCGATTGGTAAAGTCATAGCGTCAACGCAACGGCCGTTAGAAGCTCCGGTTCCTATAGAAACAGTCAGACGCGCGCCTCCAAAATGAGACACAAGAGATGGGTTTTTAAGATTGCGTATGTGCATTTGCTTGATCCATCCTGAAAAATACCATTTTTTGTCATGATTCGAGCATTTAGAAACAAAATTTACGAGACAGTTGTTGTCAGATTTCATTGGTGATTTCAAATATGAAATTTAATCGAAAGCTTGGCAAACAGCTTTGGAGAATTTGATGTTTCCCCATTCAAAGTGATAGGAGTTGCACTAGAATGCCCGAGAGGCATTTCAAAGATGGCGGCAAGTGAAATGACTTGTCTTAAAGGGACTTTGGTTAACGCGACCTCTAGAGCGAACACGAGCATCTTGCTTATAATAAGCTACACTAGACACATCAAAGTAAACATTATAAACTAGTACATTTGTCTTTCTGAATAGATGCATCATGATGCTGTATGGTACTGAAGTGTAGCGCGTTGCATCACAATCCCCTGTGCACTTTGACGTGTTCATGACTTGTTTAATAAAAGGCCAAATGCAGCAAATTTTGGCTGGCACTTCTATACGCTGAATGTGTTTTCCCATGTAACACATCAACCATGGTCCGGTTAAATGCACTCTGGCTCAGCCTGCTACAGTAGCCATGCCCAGCTGGAAAGAGATTGACGGATCTGAGCAGGCCGCTCTCAATGTTTTGATGGTACCTAGGGAGGCTCATTGTTTATACATTTGGGGGAGACAAACCCATAAATGGCATACTAATAGTAGACAATAAACAATAAACTGCATACAGTAAGTGTGTGGGAATGTATTTTAACATTAAAAAAAAATTTAATGATCATTCATTTTGAATGGAAATTGATTATTAATATTCCTGAAAAATGAAAATGGACATCCCTAGTCATAATATTTCATATAGTAATATAGATACTACACATTTGTTTGGAGGGTTTTTAGAATTTGACAATTTCCTGTCACAGCTCAGGACTGAATACATACTGTTTTAAAGAAATCCTCTCATTCTATTACAGTATCTCTAAATTAAATTGGTGTCTGTATCAATTTTCTTCTTCTGTGCAGCTGTGCCTTTTCTCCATGCCCAGCTGACTAATGTGATTTACGCAGGTTGGGAAGTTACTCACCCCTTTATTATTATTCTAGATACTAACCTCCTATTTCTGGCTCATATAACAGAGTAAAGACTGGTAGTTAACCTAATGTGTAATTAGGTTAATTACCGATACTGTTGAAGGACTGCATATTTGACACTTAATTAGTTTCACTTAAACATAACCCTGCATAAAAAGAGGGTCAACAGAACTGAGCCTGATAACTGTTCAATGAGACTAAATCAAATTCCTTTTGTCATCTATGTAATTGTATTAGTATTTTTATTATGTATTTATATAACCTGAAAAAGATTGAGTGAGCGAGTTTATTACCTCCATTCAGATTTAGCATTTTCCATCAGGTGAGTCCTATGTTCATAATAAATAATCTGTTTAAATATCTGATGTATCATCTTGTCCTTTTAACAGTTAAGGGGTTTTCCCGTGACTGACAGCGCTAGTCAAAGCATTTGTCAGTTGCGTCTTGCTCCGAGTTCACAACAATTCAGTCTTTTCAATATAAAAGTCTTCGCTACTGACTGACTAGTCTTTGCCACCATCTAATGGCGTAATAATGTAACTTCTGTTGCTGTTCATTGTCAGGGACTATTTTTTTCTGGCAGAAGGAAGGCTTTTAGTGATTTTACTTCATGAAAGTTGTATTGATACATACAGTGCACAGCATAAATGAGTACACCCCCTCTGAACAAATACAAAAGATGTATTTTCTTTATGATCACTAATACAATTCATGGAAAGATGCCAAGACTAAAATGTATTAAACATATACATAAAAACTGAGAAATATATGTCATTAATAGCCATGAAATAAGTAAATTAGCCAATTTTGTTTAAATTAAGGATTGCAGAAATTAATACACCCTAGATTTAATTCAACAAATGTATAATATTCTAGTACTTAGTATGCCCTCCATAATTTTGAATATTCTGCTTTGACCCTTCTTGGCACAGAGTGTACAAGTTCATGACAAATTGTCACATCTGTCCTGTTTAACTCCTGGATGATGAGCTCCTTAAAATGCACCGATCTTTAATAGGGAGTGTTGCTCAACTCGTCTCTATAGAATCCCCCATAGGTGCTCAAGAGTGTTAAGATTGAGTGCAATACATGTCCACAGAAGGTTTTTCACCTTGGGAGAATGCATATACACATTGTCATGTTGAAAAAATGCCCAACAATGCAGGGAATGAGGAAAGGGTAACATCTTGTGTTTCAAGTTTGTGTATTAAATTACACAGTGGTGTGGGAATTCATGACGGCATTAATAAAACACAACTCCCTCACACCTTCAGCACTCATATATCCCTATATAAGAGCTTTACTACCACTGAACTTTACTGTGGGAACCAGGCACTTCTCACTGTACTCCTCCTCTAGCAACACTATAACATTTTGGATGCTGTTAGATCCAAAATTATTGCTTTGGTCTCATGAGACCAGAGTACTGATTCCCAGAATCTATATTTTGTAAATATGGGCTTTGAAAATGGCTAACTGACTTTATTGTGCTTTGGCTACAGTAGGTAGTTCCAGTGAGAACAACAACCATGCATGTCATTTCCGCAGGCTGCACCTTACTCTGCGAGATAAACAGTCACTCTTTTCATCACTTTTGCTGGCTCTGAGACACTCGCTTGGTATTTCTCCTGCTCTTTGTCTAGCAAAATAAATCCCTTATCACTAAATGAAAGCTTAAAATATTTCAGGGGCCTTGTCACGCCAAGTCCATTATTTTTGAATTTCTGTGTTACTTTTGCTATATTTTCACACTTAAAACAATGATTTTGTAATCCTCTTGTACCACTGTCCTCTTTTGTGCTAAGAAATAATTTTCCTGGCAGTTTTCTTCCAAGTGGTTCCATTGTTGTCAGCAAGTCTGAGAATGATTCAGTGGGCTATGTAACTCTTTTAATTGTCAAGAAATTACTTCTCTTTAAATGTGTTGGTTCAACATACTTACCTGTTGATCAAACATTGCCTTAAACTTTCATTTTATTTAGTAAATTTTAGAAGAGTAGTCATGTTTGCTACACAACATTTTATCACCTTGATAAGAAAATCTTATTTTCCTGAATAATTTTGACATGCTTCTTTGGTAATTAAGCAGACTTGCTGGAACATTATATCTCTAAAGAACCCTAACATGTCTTCTAAGTAAATGAGTAATTGCTGACTTTCAGAAGTTTCAGAGGGGGTGTACTCATTTATGCTGTGCACTGTATTTTTTGGCTTTAATATTTGCATTGTATGGTAACCGTTTTATAAAAGCAATAAGGTACTCAAGGTTAGTGCTGTATCGTGAATAAGTCACGGCTGAAGGGGTTGCAGGCACTCTGCTTCACGTCGTGCCTAAAAACACCCTTCAGCCGTGATTTATTCACGATACAGCACAGCCTCTCATACCTTATTGCTTACATATTATCTGTGTTTCTGCTTTACTCATTTTTTTTGCTTTAAAATGAAGAAATTCTGACATGTATTGTATCTATTAATTGGAAGCTGTGAAGCATGGCCTTCATAATGAATTCTAAAAAGGAAAGCATTCGGAGTATGCTTACAGCATTCACAACTACATGTTGATAGAATGAATTATTTAAGCATGAATGCAAGATATTGAATGCAGTCAAACTTGAATCAGGTAAGGTTCTGTGATGTACCTTGAAGACCATTACAATTTCCAGTAAACAATGACATGAAAACTTTCATCTTCCAGTTGAAATATACAAATATACAAATACAAATGCTTTTTGACCTTTATAAATAGCTTTTCCAATAAGTTAGAAGGTTGACAGTTCAGAGCAAACCTCTGTCTATAGTTTGATTAGGCAAATTAAATTAAATTAAATTAAATTAAATTAAATTAAATTAAATTAAATTAAATTAAATTAAATTAAATTAAATTAAATTAAATTAAATTAAATTAAATTAAATTAAATGTTTAATTTATTAAATTAAATGTTTAATTTATTAAATTAAATGTTTAATTTATTAAATTAAATGTTTAATTTATTTAATTAAATATTTAATTTGTTTAGGGATGTTACCCATTTTCTAAAAAGGTTAAATATTTATTACTTTTACTGCAAATTTGATGCATAACAGTTAGCAATGATGTCCACTGGCATTGACCACAACTTGGCAGAGATCACACTGTGTAGGCGATAAAAATTGTAAATATTCTCCTGCCAAAACTGATGTTATGATACATTTAATGTGTGTGTGAGCTATTATTTAATATATTTTTTTAATTATTTATATATTTCTATATTTTATCATTTAATCACTGCGCAGTTTGGTCTTTGAGGGTTAATGATGAACTTGAATATGCCTCCCATGGTGCACTGAGAAGTGTCAAGAATCTGAAGTGCGGATTACTTAGTGGAAAACCAGGCATTAAGAAGAATGACTTTGCACAGTCTATAGAGCCATCTCTGATCCTAAGATTAAACACCCAGAGGCTAAAGTTCTACAGTATGTACAAAGCTGATGTAGTCTTTGGCCCCAAATGACAGCAACTTGTTTATTGACATCTAGTCATGCAAGCAATGCCTTTAGGGCTGTATTTAATTGCATTTCTAAATCATAGTTTCTCTGCATATTGCATCTGTCATTAGCAGCTACATGTATTTGTTGCAGCAGATGAAAGGTCAAACGAACACTGAAATAATTGTGTAAAACTTGCTCATAACAACCTGAATGCAAAAAATGCTTGCTGCCTGAAGAACACATAAAAATATCTGAGTCATCCTTATTGTCATGGGTCACAAAGGCAGATGAAGATAGTCCCAAACAACAAAGTTTAATAGTAAATCCAAAAGGCAATGCAAACACATATAAATACAACAGAGATCGTACCAGATGTGCAGGAGAAGGAACAACTTAAGTAGTGAACACAAACGAGGATAATAGAACACAGCTGAAACCAAGAACACAAATGAGGAGCGGAAAAACTGAACAAAGGAACATATGATGGGAATGAAAACAAACTAAAAGTCCATGATAAAGAAACTAACAGAACATAATGGTGACAATTATCACATAAAAAAAAAAACTGGAGTTACCATTACAATAGTCTGACAGAAGGTGCTGCTGTCCATCAACGAATTGTACAAGGTTTGTTTCTTTTGGTGACCAATTTAACTAAAAATTGTAACTTGGAAGTATGTGTGCTACACAAAAATATAAAAAGCACTTTGGACAAAAAATCTATTTCTATTCCTTTTCCATATTTTGCTTCCATTCTTTAGTCATATTTTCATGTACCCCACACCCGTTCTGACCTTCTCTCCATGCATTCATCAACACCTCCAGCAACCCCCCTCTTTCTCACTTCCTGCACGTACGATCTGTGAAGAGGATGTGAAATCCTGCGCTGACCAGCTGGCCCCTATCTTCACAAAGATCCTCAACGGATCACTGGAGCTATGCAAAGTCCTTTCCTGCAAATGTTCCACCATCATCCCTATCCCAAAGAAACCCAAAAATCACAAGATTGAAATATCTACAGACCTGTTACTTTAACATCTATGGTCATGAAGTTATTTGAAAGACTGGTGCTGGCCCACCTGAAGGACATCAGATATAGATAATCCAGTCAACATGGGACTGCACTACATCCTGCAACATCTCGACAGACCTGGGACTTATGTTGGGATCCTGTTTGTGGACTTCAGCTCGGCTTTCAACACCATCATCCCAACACTACTCCAGACCAAACTAACCCAGTTCTCTGTTCCTAGCTCCACCTGTCAATGGATCACCAACTTTCTGGCACCTAGACAACAGCTAGTTTAACTGGGAAAATTCAAAATTCACATCCAACACCTGTAAAATCAACACGCCCCACTGCTCTTCTCCCTCGACACCAGTGTTTCCCAACCTGGGGGTCACGATCCCCACTAGGGGTCGCTAAAGATTTACGAAGGGTCGCCAAGCTCACTCTAGTTTGAGGGATTAGGGATGAAACGTTTGCCAGTTTGAAAAATGGCGGAAAGAAGTGAACGCTCTGTTGTGTTGAGCGCGTGAGCCATTGGCGATTGAGAGCACTCAGTGTGGGTATCAGGAGAGCAAGCAAGTGAAACATCGAAAGAGAACATCTGCGCACATCCACATAAACTTCTTTTAAATGCGAAATTGATTTTCGTTCTTTTTTATTTGTGAGACAAACATTTCTCTGCAAAACTCAGTTAACGCGCGTGCGAAATGCCCCTTTTGCGCGCTCAAAATATGATCTTGCGCGCACCGAATTGTGGCAGAAATGTAATTCCATACGGCACCAGCCCAATCGGTCCACGCTGCTCCGATGCATCTCGAACAAGCCTTCTATCAACAATCACGGATGTTTCACTACTATTGATGCTCATGGCTTTGCGAGCATCCAAACACAGCGCCATAATTTGTATATAGACGGAGATTACAAGTGAGCTGCTATTAGCTCGATTAGCTGCTATTTCAAAAATGGCGGTCACAAGTTTCTTGTTGGTCACAGTAACCCCGCCCCCAGCCCCTGACGCAAGCAGTTCTTACTTCTAGCCCAGCAATGTTTTGGTGCTACTTACGAACCACTTTTCCTGGTTCGGAGCTGGTGCTTTGTGTGGCGAAAGACAAAGAACTGATTTGAAACTAGGCTCTGGCTCTGAACCAGCACTCAAACTGCCTTGGTGGAAAAGAACGTCAGGGAATAGAAAATCTCCACAGTGCCTTTTGTGCATTTGCAGTTCTTTTTTTCTTTTTCTTTTTCACTTGTTACTTTGCACTTTTTTAGAAAATACTTACCATTTATTTATTTAGGATATTAAATTTTTTGATCCTTCATTTCCATGATCTAAAGAATTAAATGGTTGTTGTCATTTGAAAGTGTGTAGGCCTACTTGCATTATTATGCTGTTATATTATGATTATATATTCAGTGGCATTAAATAATATCGTTTATCGCAATTATTTCTGGAACAATATATCGCACAACAAAAAGTAATTATCATAACACTGCTCTACACCAACGACTGCACAGCAAAAGACCCCTCTGTCAAGCTCCTGAAGTTTGCGGACGACACTACACTCATTGCCCTCATCTAGGACAGTGACGAGTATGCTTACAGACAGGAGGTTAAAGAACTGTCTGTCTGGTGCAGTCACAACAACCTGGAGCTGAACATGCTCAAAACAAAGGAGAAGATTGTGGACTTTAGGAGAAACCCCCCATCACTCCCCCAACTCACCATAATGAACAGTACTGTGGCAACAGTAGAGTCATTCAGGTTCCTGGCCACTACCATCTCCCAGGACCTGAAATGGGACACTCACATATTAGGCTCCATTGTGAAAAAGGCCAAGCATAGGTTGTATTTCCTTAACCAGCTGAGGAAGTTCAACCTGCCACAAGAGCTGCTTCTGCAGTTCAACTCCACAGTCATAGAGTCTGCCCTCTGCACTTCTGTAACTGTCTGGTTCAACTCGGCTACCAAATCAGACCTCAGAAGACTACAGCGGATAGTCCAGACTGTTAGGAGAATCATCAGTACACCCCTTCCCACTCTCCAAGAACTGTACTCATCCAGAAAAGAACTGGTAAAATCACTCTGGAATGTTCAGAGGATGCAGCTGAAGGGAAGGCTGATTTCAAAGGACAAAAGTAGTAACACTTTAGATTAGGGAATACTGTTCACTAGTTGCTTATTAGCATGCATATTACTAGCATATTGGCTGCTTATTAGTACTTATAAAGCACATATTATGCCTTATTCTGCATTAATATATTTTTGATCCCTCCCCATTCCTAAACATAACCACTATAACTACCTTTCTAACTCTCAGTAAGCAGTAATTATGAGTTCATTGAGGGAAAACCCCTAGTTAATAGAAGTTAGTTAATATGTATTCCCTAATCTAAAGCGTTCCCAACAAAGCATATTTAGCTTTTATAAACTGAAACGTAACCAAGCTGCTAAATTAAATGGAAGAATTATGGCTGCTGTCTCATTCCAAAAAGACCAATGCCACCTCATCCGCAACTATCAAAGAAAGATTACACAAAGTGAGAAGCATTTATTATAAATACTTTTCTTTGTGTGTGCATATATTTATGTGCATGTTTGTGTAGGCATGTGTTTGTGGGTGGTTGACAGCACACGGTTATTTAAATGTCCAGAATTTTAAAATGAGCATCATCATGAGCATATGGTGTGACAGAATGGCTTCTCTCAGATTTCCACTGAAATAAATACAATGAAAATAAATCCCAATTTAGACTGAAAAAATCTTAAAGGAACATAAAGTGTTAAACACAAGTCAAGCTCTATCGACGCCATCTGTGCTCTGCTGTCAATTAGTGAAAATAATGTTGAGTCGCCAATGTTGTCTACGTAAAATTTTCCCATTCAATGAGGCTGAGCTGCTCAGTGGCAATAAATCAACACAAACTGAAGATTCATGGATGAGTTTTAGAGGATTCAAAAGCATTAAAATGGGTTTCTCACAAGGAAAAAATGCTGAGGATTATTAAGATGAAGATGAATGGAAGAATAAGGCAGACCGTAATTCACAATTAAAACTTGGAAACACGATCTGAGGGTTTTTATTAAGCAATCAGCTTAATGTATATATAGGCTATATAATGAACACACCATAAGATATTTTAAGAATATTGAAGCCCGTTGTCTTTTCACTGAATGGACATAAAAAAAACATTCACCAGTAGAAAGAAAGCCATGCAGGTTTAGTACATGAGTGAGTAAATAATGACTTTTTTAATTTTATATAGCTACTTGCTAGCAAAATTATTGTGTACTGTATACTATGAATATTCACATCTTGCTCAGTACTATGTACCATATATAGCACAAAGAAAGAAGACTGATGAATGTTTTTAGAGACCACAGGCTGCTGCCTCTGTGTGTAATGGAAAGAAAACAGCCAGACAATATCCCAGAGGAGACCATTTCTGGGGTTTATACACCACTGTGGAAGCCTTCCTGTCAGGGATTTGATTCTCTTTTTCATTCTCTGCCAACTTCTGTCACTTCTATCTTCTTATGTTTCTGTGAAAAACACAACTAGTTATCTTTTTGTCCAGCCATTTCATGCAATCTCTCCCACTTGCTTCCATTGTTTCCAGCCCAATTTCCCTCTCTTATCCTCCCACTCTCCCGTTTCCATCCGTCACCTTCTCTCATTATTTACTGAGAAAGTGCATGGAGAAACGTAAAAGCAGAGACACTGCAAACAGAAGGTTCTTGGAGCAGCGCTTGTTCTGCAACAAATATTCTGAGATCATTACCTTTGAGCCAGCTGCTCTACCAATTTGAAGTCACCGGTGGCTAGGAAGAGGGCAAGGTGCTTTGAAACTACGCTTTCCAACTAATTACTAGGTGTTTTCTGAGAATCCTCCCAAGTGGAATTGTCTATCATCCATCCATTTTACTGCCTCCCACCTGCTCTTTCAGATCCAAGTATTTCTGTCCCTTTCATCACATGTGCTTTTCTAATCCTGTTTTCTATTAAACTTACTGACGTTTCATCTCATGTACTGGTGAACACCAGATGGTGCAAGTTGGCATATCTGACAGTATGAAAACAAACAAATTTAATACAACACTTAGAAATTCTTGTTCCATCATACCAGGGGTCTTCAACAGGGGGTCTGCGAGTGGTACTGCAAGGGGTCTGCCAATTATTCCTTGATATTAAACTATTTTTTTGCACAATAACAATGATAATAATATGCGTTTATCAACCCCATTTCCAGAAAAGTTGGGTTTTTTTTGGATATTTGTTTATATTTACAAAATACAATTTGTTTGTCAGTGAAAACATTGGAAATCCTTTCTTTGTACTTTTGTCAGTTAAATAAAGGTTAAAGTGAAATAACAAATCACATATTCTTGATTTTATTGCATTTTACAAAATATCCCAACTTTTCTGGAAATGGGGTTGTAATATAATATAATATAATATAAAGTTAACTTCAACCACATGCTTAAGTTCAATTTTTTTGTTGTCCTGCCATTATGAAGTAAAACTGAAATTTAATGCACATCTGTACATCAATAATAATTATTGTATTATTATTATTATACAGTATTTTATATATATATTATATAATACTATATATAATACTATAATATATATATATATATATATATATATATATATATATATATATATATATATATCAGCACTGCTGTGATTAGGCCATAGGCAAGTAATGGATTAATAAGACCAAAGATTGACTTTTTGAAACAAAAACAAATTATATCTCATGTTTAACCACTATCTACATAAGCGGCAATTTCCCAAAGGACTGGCCAAGATAAAGCTGTTCTCAGCGGGTACATGAGTGCTAAACGGCCGCTGACGGCCTGGAGTTCACATTTCTGAAAAAACGCCTAAATAAATTTTCATAGAGGGGCTATGTTTATATATAAATGGCATATTTGAGGTCTAAACAACTACATTCTCACCTAAAAATAAACACTTAAAACTACATTCCGTGACACAATAAAAGTAGTATTTGTAAAATTATAGTGGGTTTGCTCCTCTGAAGCTCACTGTGAGAAATGCTGCCAGTATAGATCCGGCAGAGACAATTATATTATATTATATGAGAGGTATCCCTGCTCTGTCTTATATTGACCAAGTTTTTGGATTGAAAATCTTTATAAACACACACACACACACACACACACACACACACACACACACACCCCTTCACACCACTATATGATGAACCCAAAACAATGGCCTGACAACAACATGAAATATTCAACAAAACTAGGGCACGATTTCCATAGACAGCTCCAAATGACACACTAGGTACACCTGGGAACAGCATGCCAAGCTGTTGGCTCTTCCCAGCAACTGTCATTGTGATATAGTGAAATGGCTGGCGGAGAAACATTCAACATCTGGCTCAGCAGAACCTGAGCAGCATTGGCTTGGTTTTGGGCACAGTCTCACAGGAACATATGCTTTGGGTTCAGACATGCATTCAAACACTCAAACTAAGAAATTTAAATGAAAAACCATTCTCACATCAGCCAACAGCACTGTATATTCATAAAAAATTAAGGCTGTGTAACAAATCCTAGTTCAGACACAGTTCAGATACTGTCACAAAAGAATAAGCATGAGGGTGTCAAAGGCTTTAACTGCATTTCCTACAAATTTTATTGGATGGCATTAAATGCAGAATTAGTTTGTCAGTTTAGGTTTGGGTTGTACTGCATACTGTAGTTGGCACATTTTTACTATCCTAGACAAAATTGTATATAAGGATACATAGTGTTTGCACTCTTATACAATGATCAGCTCAAAAAAGGTAGAGGTGCTATAAATATGAGGACTAAAATATTTAAGTATCATACACTGCGCCTGTATATTTTTTATGTCTCTCATAAATTTAAGCTCATTTATTCAGCAAGGTTGTATTAAATTGATCAAATGTGACAGGATTTATAATTTTACAAAAGATTTCAAAAAATGCAGCCTTGTTGAGCCTAAGAGACTTTTAAAAAAAAAAATTATCAATCCCAATCTTTTGAATGTTAGTGTGTGTGTTTATTTATACTTACTGCCTTTGGCTATTCAGAGTCCATGTATAACTGAGGGAAATAGTACTTTTATAAAATCTGTACAATCACAATTCCCAAATAAACCATCTAGGAGATTTCTAATTCAATAATCTATTAAGGGTTATAATAGCAGAGCTGAAACCTTATAAATTCTCAAAGGCCACACATGCAGGCATCAAATGGAGCAGCTTGGCCAGCCTCATCATGATGTATTAGCTCCTTCCAGACACCCTGTGGAAAAAACAGGTTTCCTCTCTCCACACACACACACACACACACACACACACACAACGAGCCTATATGTCACCACAGAGTAAAACATTACACAGCCGCTATCCACCACATTATGTGCCCTCCTCCATTTTCTCTATGATTAAAAAGCTAAGTGGATGGATTTTGGATTCAGTTAATTATCCACATACAGGATCTGAAGCTTTAATGGAAAATACTGTTTACTATTTACATCCTGCTGTCTGCTAAAGACCCGATTGATTTAACTATAGACCTTCACTGAAAACAAAGCGTATTTTAGAATCCAATCACTGCTGCCATTTGACTGTGAATTTTTTCTTTAACATCCACCTTGGTTCTTTTGGTTTCATAATATTCTCAGAGCCACGGATTATATTTTCTTAAGCTTTAGCTTAATTCCAGACATCCGGTCTCTGCTTCCCTCTGCATTTATAATTTTCTAACAAAGATGATTTAAGCCAAAATGCAAGCCTAGGATTTTATTTTAATTTTTAATCGGAATAATTGGTGCCCTAATTCAGAGACTGTGAAACCATAGTGAATACAGAATTTTTGCTTGTTAAAATACTTCCATGCATTAAAATCTACAGAGATAATCTGACTCTCCATGGGATCTGAAGCTGCGATAACCACAGATCATCTCAACAGCAGCTTTTCAAATCACTGCCACTGTTAATGCCATGTTGAATCAGGTCAAACTGGCACTGTGCACTGTGCTTATACAAAAGAAATCAGCAATTGATCAAATATAAATGTCATGTACATTCAACACAAACACTAAGCTCAGTTACTCTCTAAAAACCGCTTTAATCAATAGCAAAGAACCACATTATTTTTTATTGAGGTTTTAATTTGGGTTTAATGATTTATGGTGGAGAATAGTTTATTGGAATGATTTATGGTGGTTCATTAAAAGCTATAAAAAATATCTTTAATTAAATCAATTAAAATGTGTAATTACTTTCAGATAGAAATTCACATAACACATAAATGTCAGTTGAGACATGCAAAACATTCTCTTCAATACAAGCTTAAAAATGCATTAAAAAAATACATAGTATCAATACCGTATGCAGTCATCACTTACTATTGAGCTACTGCATTTATAATACTACCAGTCAAAACTTTATATTAAATGAGCTGCATATTGCCCTAAAGATAGGATTGTATAAGTGCTTCAGTAGGCAAATAAAATAGATTAATCTTGACATGAAGAATGATCCAATCATTCTGTCTAGAGTAGACTAATGAAAATGCCACTCAAACAGGGGCAAATTCACAGTTGACAAAATGCATCTACTTATCTCATCAAAAGTGAATAAAACTCAGCCTGTGTTACCATTATAGATTTATTGAACTGTGTTACATAAAACTGAGTGGACTGGGGCCAATGCTGACAAATATCTCCTGGCTAATATGCTGTTTTCCCAAGGTTTTATGCAAAAGACACAACACTTGGTTTGGCACATCTAGAAAAATAGGCTAAATAAAACAAGCAATTGCAAAGACATGACATCATGAGACAATGTTCTCAGAGTCTTTTCTCAAACAAACACCTAAAGGCCACATAATGGAAACTGGATACTCTTATGTCTTGTTAAAGACCATTAAGTATGTTAGTATAGATGCAAACAGATCCAATCTACAGAGAACATGCATAGAAAACTTTGTTACTGTAACTGTGTTTAGATGAGTGATAATGGCTTGTGAGAGGAAATGTCTATTTTTTCATATGCAAATAACATAAGCAGAACCAAAAAATTGTTGTCATACCCATTTCAGTTTGCTAAAACAACACCCGTGCAACCACAACCATGAAAGTTTGCACAACATCAGCAGTTCATGAGCTCTTCCTTCCTAGAGGCTTGTCAGGCTGTTTGGCTCCATTTCATTTGCAATCTAAACTTTGCATAAAAACTCATTGACTGAAAAATTCAGTTTGTAATATCTCTGTCATTGTTTACCCTTTCAGTTATTCCAGCAAACAGTTCAGTGGTTCAAGACAACCAATTTTAGCGTGTTACTAATAAACCAAAAAAGCAGAACATGCACATACTGTTGGCAAGTTCATTCTTCAATAGAAGGAAATGTCATATTTGGTGCATTTTTCACATTTAAAACCTGTGCTACAGAAATAACAGGCATGCAAAGTTTCATAACTTTTAACCTCATAGTCACAAAGTAAAAAAAATAACATCTACAAAAAGCAACAGCTTCTCTAATAAGCCTAATAAGCCTTATATTAAGGCTGCATTTGTGAATTTTTTCAGAAATAACAGCGCATAATTGCCTCATTAAAGGAGTCATGGCATGTTTTTTACTACAATTATTATTTTAATATGTCTCTTGAGGTTTACTTACAATGTTAAAAAAAAAATCATATCCGCACAAATTGCTTTTTTCAACCCTCATTATGACTCGACGTTTTAAGAGGGTGTCACCCTTAAGGCTTGTCAGTAAATGTCACTGTTATGACTGGCTAATGTCATTGCACAGGAAAAAGTACCAACCCCCCATGTCAAAGCAAACGTTCTTTTATTCTCTCAATTGTTCTGTTCTCAGGAGCAGCTCAAGTGAATCTGTTCACTGTCTGTATCCAGTGTAGACAGTGACAGTGATTATAATGGGTTCTATTTGCTTTTGACGAGACACTCGCATTCACGAGCAGGTGTCAGCTGTTCAGCGACTGAACGCCAGTGGGAGGGGCATACAGTGCAATGATGTAAAAGTATTCATCAATGTCTTGATCTAGAGGCAGTCATGTGCAAATGTAAAGTCACCTCTAAAGTCACAAATCCCACAACATCTAAATGTGCCATTTTTGGAGCTTGTTTATTTAAATCCTCTTTTTGTACTGAGGAGGACAATTTAAGCTATGAAACTTGCAGGATGCAATAATGGTAATGTTTTAATGAAAAATTAGTTTTCTCATGTCATGACACCTTTAAGGTTACAGCCAGTTTGATTATTATAAATAACTGTGATTAATCACAAAACTTTAATTTTACAGGTCCTCTAAATGTCAGTCATGCATTTATATCTTGCTAAAACTGAAGCTAAAGCAGTTTTAAGTTTTAAAAGCAAGGAGATTAATGAATTTACAGTGGGTACAGGAAGTATTCAGACCCCCTTAAATTTTTCACTGTTTGTTATTTTGCAGATTGTTAGATTTATTAAAAAAGAAAAACTGAAATATCACATGCTCCTAAGTATTCAGACCCTTTGCTATGACACCCATATATTTAACTCAGATGCTGTCCATTTCTTCTGATCATCCTTGAGATGGTTCTACACCTTCATTTGAGTCCATCTATGTTTGATTATACTGACTGGACTTGATTAAGAAAGCCACACACCTGTCTATATAAGACCTTACAGCTCACAGTGCATGTCAGAGCAAATGAGAATCATGAGGTCAAAGGAACTGCCTGAAGAGCTCAGAGACAGAATTGTGGCAAGGCACAGATCTGGCCAAGGTTACAAAAAAAATCTGCTGCACTTAAGGTTCCTAAGAGCACAGTGGCCTCCATGATCCTTAAATGGAAGACGTTTGGGACGACCAGATCCCTTCCCAGAGCTGGCCGTCCGGCCAAACTAAGCTATCGGGGGAGAAGAGCCTTGGTGAGAAAGGTAAAGAAGAACCCAAAGATCACTGTGGCTGAGCTCCAAAGATGCAGTCGGGAGATGGGAGAAAGTTGTAGAAAGTCAACCATCACTGCAGCCCTCCACCAGTCGGGGCTTTATGGCAGAGTGGCCTGACGGAAACCTCTCCTCAGTGGAAGACACATGAAAGCCCGCATGGAGTTTGCTAAAAAACACCTGAAGGACTCCAAGATGGTGAGAAATAAGATTCTCTGGTCTGATGAGACCAAGATAGAACTTTTTGGCCTTAATTCTAAGCGGTATGTGTGGAGAAAACCAGGCACTGCTCATCACCTGTCCAATACAGTCCTAACAGTGAAGCATGGTGGTGGCAGCATCATGCTGTAGGGGTGTTTTTCAGCTGCAGGGACAGGACAACTGCTTGCAATCAAGGGAAAGATGAATGCGGCCAAGTACAGGGATATCCTGGACGAAAACCTTCTCCAGAGTGCTCAGGACCTCAGACTGGGCCGAAGGTTTACCTTCCAACAAGACAATGACCTAAGCACACAGCTAAAATAACGAAGGAGTAGCTTCACAACAACTCCGTGACTGTTCTTGAATGGCCCAGCCAGAGCCCTGACTTAAACCCAATTGAGCATCTCTGGAGAGACCTAAAAATGGCTGTCCACCAACGTTTACCATCCAACCTGACAGAACATGGAGAGGATCTGCAAGCAGGAATGGCAGAGGATCCCCAAATCCAGGTGTGAAAAACTTGTTGCATCTTTCCCAAAAAGACTCATGGCTGTATTAGATCAAAATGGTGCTTCTACTAAATACTGAGCAAAGGGTCTGAATACTTAGGACCATGTGATATTTCAGTTTTTCTTTTTTAATAAATCTGCAAAAATGTCAACAATTCTGTGTTTTTCTGTAAATATGGGGTGCTGTGTGTACATTAATGAGGGAAAAAAATGAACTTTTAATGATTTTAGCAAATGGCTGCAATATAACAAAGAGTGAAAAATTTCCGTACCCACTGTAATTAATCATTTTATCAGACTCTCATTGTATTAAACTGACAGATGTTACAACAATTTATGTTAGATGCAGCCCTAATATCACTTCCCTATGTTAAATGTAGATAGGAAATACTGGTGGCTCCAGGTTCTGGAAAATATGAGGACACACTTTATCTCCATCTTCATGCATATGCAAACAGACACAGAATCAATCCCTATAATTAATGTCACACTGACCCTCCTCTCACTGGCCCATGGCCAGGCTCACAATAGGAGTGCATGGCAACGAGGAGGTGCATGAGTGCTGCTGGCAGAGTACAATGAGACGCACCTGCTGCTTATTGCACCTTGTCACCACAGCCAAAACCCCTCCACCTCAATCTCTGCACCAGTTCTGGCCCATTGGTGCAAGGTGTCCTGAGCTGACAAGCTGACATGGCCCTAAACCTACGCTTAACTAATTGAGCCTGAACTACTTGAGCCTGTAAGGCTGATCAGCCTGTCGGGCACAAGGAGGTGTGTATATCATGCCAATACTGACTGTGCATGAGGAGCTTCTCCTTGAGATCCAAAACGGCAAAACCTAACTGGGAGGCCACTTAATAAATGACCACCTACTCCTCTGGCTCAACAACCTATCCCTTCTGTCTTGAACATTGGAGGTCACCATACATGACTTTTGTTTAAGCCTTTATAGCCACCCTCTGAAGACTTTCTTCCTTGAAATTTGTATTTCTGACCAAATAAAAGACTTTCTGAAGCATGAAACTGTGTCCGTCTTCAATCCCTGCCAAACAATATACAAGAAACTAATCCATATTTGAATAAAAGAGAGGTTTATTCAGTATTCTAGATAATTTTTATAACAATGGACTGAAGTAATGAAATGTATGGTTTTCATTAGCCAAAGTAAACGAACAATCAGGGAGATTGATGACAACTGCTGTGTGCTAAGGTCTAACAGATGAGGTACTGTGTGGCTGAGGTCCTGCACAAACAATTATACATGAGAAATCATAGCACACAGTACAAACTTCAATTAAAAACTTTGGGTATCTGCTCAGTAAAGCAACACATTCAAACTAACCCAGCCTGTTACAAAGACCTTGTAACATAGATTCATAAACTCACAACGCACATTCAGTTGAGTGGGAGGGCAATTCCCCACACTCACACTTTAAAATACAGACTTTCTTGCAAGCCAAGCATTGAATGTGTTATTCTGGTATGAAATTTATCAAGCAAACCCTTTATCCTGTGTTACTGAGGGTCCATCTGTTCAACCAAGGTCTGATTGATTGTCCATGAGATGATGGCAGCAAACATGCTTGGCTCAACAGGGCAAGTAATTATGAGGAAAGCCTCAGAATAGGAGAAAAGCCAAGTAGCATTAGGAGGGCAAACGAAATCACATATGATCTTTCTCATATACACTCTCAATCTCTGGACATTTGCATCAATGGTTTCTAGTATGTGGTATATTCTGCCATAAAATAGTCACTTTTATAAAATCCTTAGAGCAATATGAATAATAAGAGACGTCAAAAATGATTAAAGAATTGTCAAATAATTTGATTAACTGATCTTTTTGTAAGCATCACCTAAATTTATTTCCATTTTTTCTGATACTCCAGAACAAAACTGCTATAGTTATGCCTAATAGGGGCCTAGAAAATAATATCCATCAAATTGTGAACAGTGATAATAATTTAATTGTAATGTTATTATTTCATCAGGATTAACTACAAAAGGAACTTAAGCTGGTGAAAGAATCTACCCAGAACTAAATTGGACCTGTAACAGCTCCATGTGGAACACCATAAAGAGATGCCGTCAGAGCCAATTCTGTAAATATTTTATATGTCAGCAATACAGATCTTCTTGCTCGCCGAGTTGGAAAAAAATGTGTATTTATATTGACAAAAATGCACGTAGATAATGTCTGACGTACATGTGATAGGATTGAAGGGAGAAAGGAGAATTATTCAAAACATAATATGGTAATAGTAGGAAATCACACACAAATTATTCTATAGAAAAAAACAAAGATGGCAATATAATGTGGTTGTGTGGAGATGGGGGGTATTTCCCAGGGCTCACTGCCTTGCCAGCTGACAGCACTTCAGTCTGCTGTTGTTGGCTGAATGGTGACTACTTCAAACAAAAAACAGGGTTTAACCCTGCAAACAATTATTTTGCATGGATATGTCAAACTGAAAGTTAGTACATCTGAATACTGAGTGCTTCCAACAGATTAAGCTAAATCTAACATATAACATTTCTGGTGCATCAGATTAATTGGGAAACTATATGTATTGTTATACTAGAATTAGTTACATTTGTATGTAACGTGCGTTTTACTGCAACAAACTTCCACTTAGCTCAAACATGCCCTTTACTTGCGCAAAAAAAAGCCTATAGTTAATAAAGTAGGCTATAGTAAATCACAGTGAAGATGTTGAAATGCTTTAAAATAGTATGTGGTGTATGTCATGTGTCAACAAACCATGCACAAACTGAAAACCTCTCTATTAACATACACAGATGCTCCGACTAAAACCTGCTCCTTGCGACAGGAAAATCAACAACTTTGCTTCCGTTTTCAAGGGAAAAAACACAGAAATGGCTGCTGCATTCGTTTGAAATCGTTATTTTAATAATGACTGTCCCAGCTAACAGGGAACGTTCTCAGAACTTTGGTTAACATTCTGTCAAGGTTCTCTCAAAGTTATGAGCAAGCGTTCCAGTAATGTTGACAGAATGTTTGTTTATGGCTTATGTAAGTTATCTGGTCTTTAATAACGTTATCAAACCAATAGCACAAAAATTGTATTTACACATCAATCATGGAACGTTTTGAACATTCAAAAATAACGTTTTCATTTCTTAATGGGAACGTTAACAAAACGTTTTTGTAAAATATTTGTGTCAGCTGTGGAGTTGTTTTTAATTCCCGCGTCATCGCTGGCTGCCTTTCCATTCTATATAGTAGGAATTAACTCTTTTGATTCCGAACTAACACTTGGTTACAAAAGACTACATTGTAATGCTACTGTACAAACGGAGACAGAATGATACATTTAGAAGAACAGCACTCAAAAAGTACCCTTATCATCTATAATACTAAGTCTTGTAACAACAACAACAAAAAAACGCTGTTATGAGCGTTGGTATCAAATCTATCAGAGCAACTTAATCAGACATCACTGAATAATCCTAATGAACAGCCCTCAGCATCCCAACTGAGAATCCTGAGATGAAAAAACACTCCATTTTCAAAATAGAACGCAAAAATATCAAAAATAAAGGCAACAGTGTAAACAATAGAACAAAAGCAGGAACAAGCATCTGAGCATAATTCTCACCTCAAATACGGATCCACTTTCTTGCACGTGGGAGACAAAAGAGGCACAAAATGATCCCGTTTTAAACTCGTGATGAATAACACGAGTGCTGCGCCGTTGTGTTTTTGTGTGTATAACCCATGAGGTGGACCAGAACCGTCAATGAAGAAGAACCAGCATCTTCTGTCCCGGTATCGAAACCCGCTCCGCTTGTGTCCTTCAGCACTGCTAGTCGCAGACAGTCTGAACTGATATACGGGGTACGTACAGAAGAAACGAACACTCCAACTACAATTAAAAAGATGCTGGTATTCGTTTTTTTGTGTGTGTGTGTGTGTGTGTCGCTTTGGCAAGAAGCAGGCGGTTTTCACGCGCACCAGGCTTGCGCTTTCGTTCTAGAGGCTGAGCGTTCACTGTGCCTGTCAAAAGCAGAGGAGGATCTCCAATACAAGAGCGCTTATATACACTGAGACGTGGGATGCGTGTGATTAAGTCACTGGATGGGGGGATGAATGCTCAATTTACTGCATTTATTTTATGTTCGTCTCCAGACATTGGTTCAAATAGAATATTTGTCCTGCACGAGTCACTAGCCTGACCAAAGCCATTGTTGAGGCTGGGGATACTGTCACTTTTTACGACAGTTAATGTTTTAGGGGTGGGCTGTTACTGAAAGTCAGTTTTATTACATGTGCATACATTTAAGCCTTGCCTGCAAAAAAAACTGACTTAAGCCTTGTCTGTGATATACTCTGTGACAACTTAAAATACATGTCTTGAGAGTATGGTTCAGCTATTTGGTAAAAATCTACCTTCTTTATATAGATGACCGTTGAATGTATGCCAGGATGTGACAAAAAAAAATGTTGGTTTTGAAACTGACATTTAAAACCAATAGTTGCTTAGACAGACCTTGTGACACATTTCCCCCATTTGACAACTAGACCTGGTTCACACGCTAAAAAAAATCAGGTGACGAGCAGTGCTGGTTTTGACGCAGCTTTTCCAAGGGCTTGTTTAAGTCAACTTTGCAGAAACACAGTGGTCAAAAAGAGAACAATGCACCACATGATATAAGAGGTTGTGCCAGTTTTCATACAGCACACTGTGAGCAAAGATTTGATGGTTCCAGCTGCACTGGACATCATAAAATACTACAATGTCTAGTTGTAAAATACTGTTTAATAAAAAATAAAAAAAAAGGGAGAAAGATACTTGTCATTTTGAAAGGTACAAATTGGGGATCCTCATTGCCACACTGGTGGAACCAGTACCGTCAGTGTCAGAAGAGGAGAGAGCAGATTCACAGATAAGGGTTTTTTATTGAAACATGTAACACAAGGAATGACTCCGGTAAGCCAACTGTATCAGAGAAAGCCACCGAGGCACCACTTAACTGGAAATTGAAAGTCTCCTTGTCCTTATAGCAGGTATGGAGGAATGAAGATTGTTAATGTGATGATGATCGCAACAGATAAGAAACCACAAGGCAGGTAAGTTAGGTAAGTCCACACACACACAGTAGAGAGAAAAGAACAGACAATGAGGTTAGGCAAGATGACTGCTTATGTGTTGTGTTGTTGACATAGGCCGGTAAGAGCTGTGTGTGTAAACCTCACTCCCCTGATATCAAGAGGCGCTCTGGCAACAGATGATAGAGATTGTGGTCTTTAGCCTCCTTGTTAGAGCGCCCGTCTCCCATGCCCGGGACCCGGGTTCGAATCCCGCTGAGAGTGGGCGGTTCGAACAAGAGGGGTTACACAGGTTAGAACTAGGAGGGATGCTGAGTCCAGAGTGTGCGAGGGAAGGAGGACAGGTGTTATCGTGACATCTTTTCATTTTTATAAAGGCAGAATTGATTAATCTTCACTGTTACTTGTTTAAATTCCATTCAGCTATCTTATTATTGTCATTATATTGTACATCAGCATTTATGCTACAAATTAACAATTCATTATTGTTTTCACACATATGGGAAATATTGGCCGATACATTACTATAAGTTTGAATTCTTTAGCCTGTGCATGTCCAATTATTCAAAGACATCTTGAACTTATACACCATGCAATTTCAAATTATTAGATGGATTTGAATTTCTAAAATATGCCACTAAATACAGATTTAAAAAATCTGGACAATATTCAAAGCTGATGATGAAATAAACAGCTGAATGATCCACATGATTATGTGTCTAGTTATACAATTATGCAAGGTTATACATTAGAGTTTCATTCATGAGTGTTTAATTTGGCAGACAAAACACTTCAGAATCTTCCAAGCACACAGTCATTGCAAGGTGGTTAAAACATTTTTATAAACCTTAATGAAATTTTTTCACTTATCATTTTCATAATCAGCTTTGGAGTTACTCCACTTGGTAATAAAGCATTGATTAGACTCTCAGACTACTAATGGCTGAAAATCCCTAATAACAGCTGAAGAAGACGAGGCTAGCATACCTACTCAGGGAATTGGGACAAGGCCAGTGTGTGCCAGTAAAGGCGGGTGTTTGAGGTGGTCAGGCAAAGACTAAAGCTAAAGCCTGGTTGTATTGTTCCAGTGAGGATTTAGTGCTTAAGCACCATGACCATGATTAAGAAACAAGACCATCTGCTGTCCTGTGTCAGAATGACAGGAGCTTTTTCACATGCACACTCTCTCTCTCATGCCAAAACTCATGACAAAACCCGTACACAGATATTTAATATGGTCAAGCCTTCACACTTAAATATTTATGGCCCACATTTTCACTGAAGCATCTATTCTAGTGGCAATGAGAAAAATGCTTTATGGATACTACTAATGTTATGCTTGTGTATTGTCCATCTAAACCTCTAGTCCACTTAAAAAGTGCCTTCTAAATATTTTTGGATTAGAACATATATTCAGAAATCTTTTCACCCTGTGGCTCACTGACATTGTAGACAGATAGAGCTTGACAAATTAGACAGCATTCGATTGCTCAGACACATCACATTAACTCTAGACAGAGCAGGAGGATATCGTGGTCCCTGGGGACACAATTACACACACTGTAACACCAGCACTGTCTTCTCATTAGTAACCACCCAGCAATTAGCCTAGCGATTAATGACCCCCACAGAGGCCTTGTTTAGATTAGAAATCAAGATATGTTTTTACATGTGTTTACAGATTTCACTGTAATAGCAATAGAACAAAGGTCACAGGAAAATACTGATGTATTTCTCAAAACTTTTATGAAAAGTAAAAAAGAAGGACAATACTTTTTAAGGAAACAAAATTTCTGTCTAGAAGTGACAACAACTGTACTGAAACACTGGCACATTGGTTAAATTGGAAGATTCATTGACTTCTCATTTTTATATACAGCTAGTTGTCAATACCACAACCTAACCCACATAACCCTAACCCAAAAACCTTTACTTTATTTTAGAACCATTTTTAGAAATGAGGATGTCCCCACACAAAATTTAGTCCAACCCAGGCTCATTGTAAATAATAAAAATAACTAAAACAACAAAATAATATGTTGCTTCTTGCATGTTCATAAAGCAAAATGTCCAGTGAATTGGAGCTAAAGGAGTATTCCATTTTATTCAAAACAGATTAACCAGAATGTGACAACATTTTATTATACTGGTTGTTATAAGTATCACAGATGTTCCAGTGAGTGGCAGTTAAAGTCACCATGAAATCAAAAATGACAATTCTTGATTTTTATATAACTGCAGTGATTATGAATGATTTATCCATGTGTAACAGAGTTACACAGGGCTTCCTATTGGCTGGCTGGTTCTTTGTGCTTTGTGCGCCTTCTATTGCACCGTATCAGTTCAAGTGTGTAAGGCCAGCGGTAAGTCCTGTGATTGATAGATGTGTAATTCTTGCTGTAATTGTCTATCAATGAAATGTGTGATATATTAAGAGCAACAGCATATATATACACAGGTGCTGGTCATTTAATTAGAATATCATCAAAAAGTTGATTTATTTCACTAATTCCATTCAAAAAGTGAAACTTGTATATTATATTCATTCATTACACACAGACTGATATATTTCAAATGTTTATTTCTTTTAATTTTGATGATTATAACTGACAACTAAGGAAAATCCCAAATGCAGTATCTCAGAAAATTAGAATATTGTGAAAAGGTTCAATATTGAAGACACCTGGTGCCACTCTCTGATCAGCTAATTAACTCAAAACACCTGCAAAGGCCTTTAAATGGTCTCTCAGTTTAGTTCTGTAGGCTACACAATCATGGGGAAGACTGCTGACTTGACAGTTGTCCAAAAGACGATCATTGACACCTTGTACAAGGAGTGCAAGACACAAAAGGTCATTGCAAAAGAGGCTGGCTGTTCACAGAGCTCTGTGTCCAAGCACATTGATAGAGAGGCAAAGGGAAGGAAAAGATGTGGTAGAAAAAAAGTGTACAAGCAAAATGGATAACCGCACCCTGGAGAGGATTGTGAAACAAAACCCATTCAAAAATGTGAGGGAGATTCACAAAGAGTGGACTGCAGCTGGAGTCAGTGCTTCAAGAACCACTACGCACAGACCTATGCAAGACATGGGTTTCAGCTGTCGCATTCCTTGTGTCAAGCCACTCTTGAACAACAGACAGCGTCAGAAGCGTCTAAAGACAAAAAGGACTGGACTGCTGCTGAGTGGTCCAAAGTTATGTTCTCTGATGAAAGTAAATTTTGCATTTCCTTTGGAAATCAGGGTCCCAGAGTCTGGAGGAAGAGAGGAGAGGCACACAATCCATGTTGCTTGAGGTCCAGTGTAAAGTTTCCACAGTCAGTGATGGTTTGGGGTGCCATGTCATCTGGTCCACTGTGTTTTCTGAGGTCCAAGGTCAACACAGCCGTATACCAGGAAGTTTTAGAGCACTTCATGCTTCCTGCTGCTGACCAACTTTATGGAGATGCAGATTTCATTTTCCAACAGGACTTGGCACCTGCACACAGTGCCAAAGCTACAACCCCCTCCGGCGAGGCGCGTCCTTGCGCTGTAATGGAACATCCAAAGGGGAGGGCTAGAGGGGGTTCTGGAGGTGGACGGAGTGAAGGTGAGATGACAGATGATGCAGGAGGTGGCTCTGGAGGAGGATGGCCAACCAGGAGGAGGAGCCAGATGGTGGCCTAGGCCACAGCAAGGATGGTGGACCATGGCGGCGGCGCTGAAGGGAGGAGCCATGGTGGTGAAGGCTTCAGCGTCACCTTGGAGACGAGCGAGGGCGATGACAATGATGGAGGAGGAACCCACGGCGCAGATGGAGGGCTGATGGAGTGGAGTGACACCGAAGACCCAGACGACTGCGACGGAGCCGCAGTGACGACCCCCCGAGATGGATTCGTCCGACTCGTCCGACTCAGGTGAAGCTTCGAGGGAGCTCCGTGAAGCCAAATGCTCGAAGGTCCCTGCAGATGTCGAGGGAGGGAGGAGCACAGGTGGAGGAGTCAGGGCAACGGGTTGAGGTGGAAAGACACGGACAGAAGATGGAGGCGGAGCCACGGGATCCTCACGCCCTGAGGGAGGTGGCTCACAGTAGGCCTGCGATGTAACCACGTCACTGAGAGGAGACAACGATGGTACCACGGTACTGGTGGGAGACAGCTCGGGCAGGACAGCAGATGTGGCTGGGGTCTAGTAAGAAGACTGAGACAACGGGTTGACCAAAACATTTAGAAGAGGAGGTGGGAAAGGGAGGCTGGGTGGGACCAGTGAATCCAGTATAGAACAATTAGGCAGATGAAGGGTTGAGTTTATGTTGTTGTTTAGAAATGCACTCTCAGTGACGGGAAGGTGGGCGGGGCTTCTGACCAACCCCTCGACTCTGACACCTACTCCCTCGGCGCAGGATGGGACAGTTGACTCAGACCTCTCCTCAGATTGACTCCCCTCAGGCTCCGGTGTGATGTCCTGCTCGGTCGCTCCTCCTAGTGTGGGCTCAAACATTGCGGCAGAGTTGTTCACTCCATCTGCGGTGGGTTATTGCCGTCTTTCCTCGCCGTCCATGGGTTTCTGACTGGACACTGGGCTTGGCTGGGTTCTGGATCGGGGCCGTTTGCTCTCCAGACACCTCAATACGGTTTCCCTCCAATTCAAGCCGGAGGTGTCTGGGAGGTTGCTGGGGTTGTGAAAGTTCGCCCCGATCCAGAACAAGGTCTTAAGGGCTTTATCCTTCAGTAGGCTGGGGATGGCAAGACAAAAAAACTCAGACAAAAACGGAAAAAAATCATGGCTCTCCTGAGCCACGGTGATGAATTTTACCCATTCATCCATTGGGTGGTCTGGTCTTTTGTAAGGTGCTGGTTGAGCAGAAACACACAACAAAGAAGATAAGTCTCAAATAAGTCTTTACTAGGTAATCCAACGGGAGATACAGGTACAGGCAGGAACGCAACAGAACACAATGGGCCCTATCTTGCACCCAGCGCAATTGACTTTGTACACCGACGCATGTGTCATTCCTATTTTGCACCCGCGCAAAGCGCGCTTTTCCCTCCACAGAAGCACGTCGCTAAACTAGTGAATGAACTTGCGCTCCCTGGGCGGTTCAGCGCAAAAAAGGAGGCATGTTCCGGCGCAAACAATCCCTGGTGCTATTTTGCTGTTCCATTAAACAATTGCGCCACTGACCAGAAAAAACCTAGTCTAAAGTCAGTGGCGCGTTGCGCATTGTTCATTATGCTATTTTAAGGGCGCATGCTTGACCATAATGTATAGCGTGCACAACGCGCATACACTTTGCTCATGTAATCTACACAGATGCAACAGTTATTTTTGCAAATCATAAATTGTTACACTAAAAAAATATTAACACATGAGATGACGGAAATCATTGTGGTGTGCCACGAAGATGTGAAAAAACCTGTTTAACCGACGCTATTTTGGGTGGGTTTCTCCCATCCCCATACAACACAACTTCTCTGTCTTTAACTGCTCTTACAAGAACATCAGTCTCCTCGGCTGTGAACCGCTCCTGGCGTGCGCCTGGTAAATACGCCATAATAATAGCAATCCATAATGGAACTTGCGCACCTGCTTTTAAAGGGAATGTTGGATGACGCTCTGATTGGTTTATTTCACGTTACGCCCAAACCACACCTATGAATAATGAAGCTACTTCAGACCAACCCATTTTAGATTTGCGCCGGGCGCAAGAGCCATTTATCCCGCCGGGAAAATAGCAACAGCGCCGAGACCCGCCCACAAAGTTACTTGCGCTTCGCGCTTTGACACTTGCATTTCAGATCGTTAAAATAGGGCCCAATAAGCATATGAGACCAGACAATGAACTGAGGGAAGACAGGAACTTAAATACACAGATGGTTAACTAAAATGACATACAGCTGTGATGATCTGGTTAATGTCCATGGTGACAGATTGTGGTGGGAAAATGGAACAAAGGAGCACATGACAGATGTAAACCAAAACAAAGTGATTGTGACAGACCGTGACACTCGTCTCTTCTCCGATGATTTGTTTATTGGCACAAAGATGGGACAACCTGTCACAGTAATAGGAAACCACAACAAATCAATGATCCAATCAATTCCTGATAGACAAGATCAAGTCCTGCCCTACATTTCTTCTTGTTCGAGAAGCTGTTTCATTCAGATATTATGCTGCCTTCACATGCTATCAGAAATTTCCTACTTCCCACTTCTGAAGTCATGATTACGAGCTTGTAGCATTCAAGTGCTTTGTTGTCGGAAAGAACAAGAATCATGGAGGACATTAGGTTTATTCCTGCCTATTTATTGGGAAAATCTTATTGAAGCCAAAATGATATTTAGTGTCCCATTCATTGACAATCATATAAACATTTACCGCTATATCTAGATCGTCAGTTTGCCACAGGCTATTTGTGCAGTGTGTAAAACATACAATACACTTCAAATGGTTATTCATTTATGTAAATATGCACTACTTTTAACAACAAGACAAAGGGAATGTAGCTGTTGCGGAAAAAACGAATAAAGAATACCAGTCACTGCAGCAATCATTCTCCCCTCCGCCATGTTTAAAGTTTTTGGCCCTCTCAACTATCAAAACTATCCCAGAACTATCAAAATTATCCCAGAGATTCCCAGTGGTAAATACGACTTGAGAGAGTGCTCATGTCCAATTTTTAACTAGGAAACTCATATTTACGATAATTCAGCTAGCACATCAAAGCAGCATTAGTTGCAATATGGAAGAAAAGGCTATCACAATTTCCATTTCATGCCAACTTTAAAGGTAATGCTCTATCCCGTTAAAAATATCGTAACAGCACCTAAATGTACATAGAGGCATATTTTTTCTAATGAGCCTACGTTTGTTTAGTTGTCAGATTTAATGGATTAGTTCACCCAAAAATGAGAATTATCCCATAATTTACTCATCTTCAAGCCATCCTAGGTGTATATGAATTTCTTCTTTTAGTCAAACACAATCGGGAGTTATATTAAAAAATATTCTGGCTTTTCTAAGCTTTATAATGGAAGTCAATAGTAGCTGAGATTGTGAAGCCCAAAAAAACACATCCATCCATCATAAAAGTAATCCATTAAGTGCCAGGGGGTTAGTAAAGGCCTTGTGAAGTGAAGCATATCCATATTTATAACTTTATAAACTAGAATCCATTGGCATTTGGTCCCCACAACATCAGCAACAAATGACCCACACATATCAACGTAATGCCGTTAGGTGACCTTCAGTGTCTTTTTATTACATTTTCTCTGTTTTGGATTTTAACTGGACTACATTACTGATGACTGTATGTTTACATCAGCAGAGCTTCATGGCATTCGCTGTAGCAGTTCTACTGAGCATCAGTACTATTCACCCAGTGGGGTGTGTTACTCATCTAATAGAAGAGGCGTGAGCAGCCACAGTGCAGCCTCCCACCCAAATCAGAGGCCATCACCGCAACAACTGCTCACTCGACCCTGAGGCATGACTCATCACTCTTACATCACTGTGCAACAGTCTCCGTTTAGTCCTACTATCATTTACATATTCAAATGTGCACCAGGCAGTGCTTAAGGAGCATTCATTTTGAACTGCTGAATTACAGTATAACAGGCAAACCGGGTATAATAGTAAATGCTATACTTGCTTATTTATGGAGTCTCTTTGATTCTAAATGCATGGTTTGAAAGAAAAGCACATGCATGCAAAAATACAGTAGGACAACCTAAAAGCAACAAAGAGTCTCTCACATTCAGCTGCTGCAGTGGGAGAATCCAGATGTAGTCTTTCCAAACTTTGACTTACTTGTAACTGATTTCAATAGAAAGGTGTTAAAAATGTGCGTTACATCTAAACAACTGGTCAAAAATGTTATTTAGCCCTTAATAGAACAGGAAAAAAAGTTAAAATTTCAAATTTTTCTTCAAAATTGTATCCTTATGTCACTTAGATTAAGCTGATAATACCAGAGTTTTAATACCAAGTTACTTGACCACATTTTCAATACATTCATCAAAAATGAGCAGTGCCCTTCTTGCACTGTCCTATAGCCTCTTAAATGTCTGTTAAATATTAATACTAAAAACATTAAGGGTTAATATGAATCAACTAACAAAATGCCAAGAAAAGTAATTTGTAAGAGTCAGATGAAGTTAAAATAGCTCCTTAAAGACATAATATGTAAGATTTTTGTATTAAAATATTCAAAAACCACTGGAACAGTGTTATATATTTTGTTGACTTGTGTACTTACATTATCCCAGATGTTTCCAAGAATGTTTAAATGCAGAAAAATCAGCAATTTTAACCAGTGTAAGGGTCCGTATCAGTGTTACTCTTGATTTCCATTTTTTCCACTCAATCTTGGCGTCATCAAGCTTCGCCTTTGTTTTGAATAGGTGACCTCTAGTGGCGAAAAATTACATATTGTGCCTTTAACTGTACAATTCTATATTTCCTGAAATATTCAACAGTATAAACAAGTGATAAACTTGTTTACTTTAAAAATTCTGATTTAAAATTCTTTAAAATGTAAAATTCTGATTCAGATGAAGGCAGATTCCCCTCTGTTACACAAATTTTATGACATTCTGTCTTATATAAGGATATTTAAGGCTAGGAAATCTCCAGCCTCACTCAGACTGCCAAAATATAAAAAGGCCTTTCAAAGTACCGTGTGTTTCACTGTCAGAAGAGAGTGCTAATCTAATATATTCTGACATGCCACTGTGATTAATAATGAATAATCATCCTGAGCACACACAACAAAAAGTGAGAGAGGATAATATTTATTATGATAACACGGAAATAACACGGAAAAGTGCTATTTTCCACCTCCTGTTTCAAAAAACAGTGTAGCAGGAGGTGTGAGGTCTCAGCTTGCTGATTAAGTTAATTAATAGAACTGAGAGAGAAGCGGATCGCACATCAGGACAAGGGTAATTAACATCGTTTGGTAAACAGAATGTTCTATTAGCGTGGGATGCACCTCGGCAAAGAGTGATTCCCCAGTAAACCCCCCACCCCCTCCCCCAGCCCTTATCAGCTGCCAGCCATGTGTGTGTCTTTGACATGTCAGAATTATATTTAGGAAATTGGAGGAAAATCCAATTGTTTACCATCCCTATAATGGCTCAAAGTTAAGTGTTTAAAAGCATGCACAAATGAAGAATTCATAAATACAACATGAAAATAAGTTGGTTGGAGCAGGGGGGTCATGAATCTGTTTTCTATAAGGAAAATCAGTCAGTGACAGTCCTGGCTCACTTGATGATCTAGGTGACTTATATCACCTAGATTCACACACACACACACACACACACACACATAATGTATATATATATAATGCATATATATACGCAGATGAACGATGGAATCACATTTAATAAACACGAGGAACCATGACAAGAAGCACAACACGTTAACACAAGGTGAAGAACAGAAGATAACTGAGGGTTTGACAAGAGGCTAAATGAAGGACAGGTGTAAGTGATGGTAACAAACAAAGGTATCTATGGAAACTAACAAGATGGAAACAGGAACTAAACCACAAGAACTGCAGGCACATCAAGACAAAACAACATCAAAATAAGAGTCCATGAGACAGAGACACGGAATCCACTTTTAGAACATTATTTTTATTTTTATTGAAAATAAATGCGAGCTCGGCAAAAGGCAGATTCGAACCAGCATTAATCGCATTAAAAGCCAGGGGCATGTTCAAGCTCAAACTGGTGCACAACGTTTTGCTACAGTTTCTGGGTTGAATGACGTGTTTCCTGGAAATGGTGTGCAACGGGTTTGAGATACGTTTTCTCTTGTTTGGTGGGTGTGTCAAAAATGTCAGCCCAATCAGCAACAACATGTATATAAACCACTCGGTATTAAAGAGACAGCTCGCACAATGGGTCCAAGTAAAGTCTACAAATGTGTTCTCTTTTATTCTGGACAGCAAGGGCAGTGACTGTAACATTGAGTGTATTTTGCAGTTTTAAACACGTATTTATACCGATTTCATCAGGCTCTGAAAATTCTTCAAAAAGAACACAAAGAACGGCCTTCTCAGCTGCCATAGTTGAAACTCTTGCGTCATCAGAACAGGGCGTTCAATGGACCACCGTTTCCGTTTAAAAAACTTTTTGCAACGTTTTGTCGGGGCTGAACACAGCCCTGGTCTGCAAGCCTTATCAAAGACTATAGAATAACACAAGACCCGTCACTCATATTGTTTTGAATGGGAGAAAGCACAACGCGCAATATGGTGGACTAAATCCCGCCTTCTAAATAAGAGCCAATCGGCGATTGGTAAAGTCATTGCGTCACTGCAGCGGCCGTTAGAACCTCCGGTTCCTATAGAAACAGTCAGACGCACGCCTCCGAAATGAGACACAAGAGACGTGCAAATAGGACTGTGCATGCGCATTAGCTTGATCCAGCCTGAAAAATACAGATTTTTGTCATAATTCGAGAAACAAAATTTATGAGACAATTGTTGTCAGATTTCACTGGTGATTTCAAATATGAAATTTAATCGAAAGCTTGGCAAACAGCTTTGGAGAATTTGATGTTTCCTCATTCAAAGAAATAGGAGCTGCACTTGGATGCCCGAGACAGTGTTGCCAACTATTTTCAAAGGAAAGTAGCTAAAGCCTGCCCAAAAAGTCGCTAAATGACGCTAGATGACGCCATGCGTCAATTAGCATATTCGTGACGTCATCACGTCGGTTGCATTCTGTCTTCCTAATGTGTTTTCTCGGTAACACTTTACTTGAAGGGGTGTGCATAAGACTGACATGACACCTTCATAATCATGACATGACACGTGTCATGAATATGAAGGAGGTTTTATGAATGTTTATGACAACTGTCATTAAGTGTCATTCGCTCAATTATGTCATTTTTAATGCAAAGATGACATTGTTTGAGATGTCCGAGTTATGACAACTTGACATAAACCAACAAATCGTAACCTGTCAGTGTCTTTGTCATGACAACTTGACATCATTTAGCTTTATGGGTTAACATTGCATTAAACTGTCATGTAGTTGGTTTTGACATTGGCTGTCATGAGGCCATTATAATAGTGTCATAAATATGTATCTTGAGCTCAAGTACAGTGGTACAAATTGAGCTTGTCATTAAAATGTCATTAAGTGACAATACTCTGACAAATAATTTTATAACGGCGTCATGACTATTTTTCATTTCATGTTTTTTTTGTTTTGTTTTTTGTTTTTTTAAGTTTCCTCCAACAGAAGGTCAGATAATAGACAATTTCAAATTTCGTAAAAAAATGACACTGTTATAAAATAATGGTAACACTTTATTTTAGGGTCTTTTAACTAGTTGCTTATTACTATTAGCATTCATATGGCTAAAATATTGGCTGTTTATTAGTACTTATAAAGCACATATTAATGCCTTATTCTGCATGATCTTATTCTACATTCTTAATCCTACCCAATACCTAAACTTAACAATTAACTATAATAAGCAGTAAATTAAGAGTTTATTGAGGGAAAAGTCATAGTTAATCGTTTATATATGTGTTCTCTATATGAAGTGTTACCAAAATAATGTAATGTAATGTTAACCCATAAAGCTAAGTAGTTTTTTAAGTTTGATAATTAATCTGCTATGTCATGTTTATGACAGGTTATGATGTTTTGCTAATGTCACGTTGTCATGACAAAGACACTGACAGGTTACGATGTGTTGGTTTATGTCAAGTTGTCGTAACAAAGACATCTCAAACAATGTCATCTTTGCATTAAAAATGATATAATTGAGCGAATGACATTTAATGACAGTTGTCATAAACATGCATAAAACCTCCTTCATATTCATGACACGTGTCATGTCAAGATTATGAAGGTGTCATGTCAGTCTTATGCACACCCCTTCAAGTAAAGTGTTACCGTTTTCTCTCCTAATCCGTGCTCACATACTGTATTTTAATACAATATAACATAATATAGCTGAATATCAAATAAAGATGCTCTATATATGTTTGTCCAAAAAGTCGCCAGATTTGTCGCTAGGTGCTTTTTTGAAAAATAGTCGCTAAAGGGGTCTGAAAAGTCACTAAATCTAGCGACAAAGTCGCTAAGTTGGCAACACTGGCCCGAGAGGCGTTTCAAAGATGGTTGCTGAGTGAAATGACTTGTCTTAAAGGGACTTTGGCCTTATTCGTTACTGGTCCGCCACTGAAGACGTTGAATTCAGCGCGTCTTTTTTAAAACTTGAGTGGCCCAACCAGACATTGGTGGGCGGAGCTAGTGTAAATAGCGTTTGTCAACAAGGGACACTAATTGCACTTAGTGTAAATAGACACTCCGTTAAGGGCAATAAGTATACAAAGTAGTACTTCTCTCTTTATTTAATCAATAATAGGATTAAAAACCTATCTTGGCTTGACTCTTCTGGAGAGAGAGAGAATGTGAATTAATCTGTCCTCCACTCATTACTATTTAAGCAGATAAAATAAATCAACCTGCAGCCCTTCACACACATGTGGGCTGACATACATGCACATACATGGGTGATTATCTGTGTGCTGTGGGTACTTCTGAGCATGCCAGATAGTTTGTCACCAACAATGCCAACCATTCCTCCTCAATCTATTTACCCCTCTCTCTCTCTCTTATATTAGATTCTGATTCCATTCACATCCGTCTATCACATCCCTTTGTGAAACACACTCCATTCCATTCCTCTAGCTCTGTCAATTACCACTCTTGTCTTTCCAATATCACTCTCCACCTCACACCCAGATACTTAAACCTCTCAACCATATCTCCTGCTTCTCTGCTTCCTTTATACCACTTATCTCCCTTTGTTCACTTCCTCTCCTCCACCTCGTTGGAAATTCTCCTCTTATCCTCCTTATATCCTCTCACGTTCCTGTCCTCTACTCCCTGGAATCATCTATTCTTCTTATTTTGTTAATAAGCTATTTTGCTGTTCTTGCCATCCTCTTCATTTCCTTTCCACCTTCTCAACTCACCCTCCTTTTATTTCGTCTATCATTTATTCTTGCTCTTGAGCTAACCACTGTGCGGTGCGGTCATCGTTAATGAGTCATTTGGCTGCCCAAACACAGTCATTCAATCATATTGCGCTGATATTATTCACCTCAGTGGCTGAATCTAATGAATATGAATAGAAGTCCTAGTGTTACAGACTCTTCAAAGGACTCAAGCTTCAGTGGCCAGTGGCAAATTCAGAAAATAGACTCTGTCTAATACTAGAAATCTACACTCAGGTATTTTAGACCAAAGGGTTTCGAACTGTTTGATGCCAAAGACCCAGAATATAATGATCACTTTCAAAGGTACCCTCATTTCTAAAATATGAGCTATATATAGTTTATAGAACCTATTTGTACTGTATGATAAAAATAGTAAGCATAATATTATAAGGACAACATGTTTGTTCCAAAATTAAATAATTGGCTTTTATACTGTGATTATATTAAACCCAAATGAAATCTGGGAAATATTTACTTCAGCTGATAGTGTATCTTTTTTGCTACCAAATATTATAGTAAAGTAAATATAAAAAATAAGAAGAAGAAATTGTAGATAACAGAAAGTTTGGAGATAGACAAAATAGAACTTTAGAGTCTATACATTTAAAGACAAAAAATAATTTGAATAGTTAAGCATGTCATATCAAAATATTGTATGGTACCTCTGCTGTGGAAACAGCATCTCCTACGCTCTTGGAGGACATTGCCACATGATAGTAGATCATGTGAATTAGACTGTACAGTGCAACACCTTTGAAGTATCTCAGAGGAAGAATTCATCCTTACCTAGCTGAAGGGGACAAACCAGCCTCATGTATTATTCAGTGAACATGATTCACTGTTTTCATGCTCTTTTAAAATATTAAAGTGACAAGATTAATACAAAACCGCATATCAAGCTATCACACACATAGGGGTATGTGCACCAGAGACTGGATAACTGAAGAGGTTATGGGAACACAACGGTACGCAAAACAATTCTCAAAAACTCTCAAAAAGCCATTGCATCAAAAACTGAAGCATGGTCAAGTCACATGCCTTGGGCATCACTATTAAAGGTAACCATAGGCATCATTCACTATATCAACAAACTTGAATTTCCATTGCTTTCATTATGGCGGATGGCTTTTGCTCTGTTTCTCAAACAAAGTAATCATTTAGCTTTGGAAGTCTTGGAAAATGTGTTATTTTTGAATAAATTATGACATTGCATCTGCTTGCTATATCCTGTGTTTTTTATTGTTTTATATTGACAAATGGTTAGGGTTAGGTGCTCAAAAAAAAAAGTCTAAATGTTGTAATGTATATATATATATATATATATATATATATATATATATATATATATATATATATATATATATATATATATATATAAAATTATTGTGGCTGTTTAAATTCAAAAACTTACCCCAACATATGTCATTATAAAAAATATATATATAC
Organism: Megalobrama amblycephala; assembly: GCF_018812025.1. NCBI lineage: Eukaryota > Metazoa > Chordata > Actinopteri > Cypriniformes > Xenocyprididae > Megalobrama > Megalobrama amblycephala. The sequence continues at coordinate 19,035,092 of NC_063051.1, forward strand.
CCATTGTATAATTTCATGACAATAAAATTCCCATGCTCTTTGCGTTTGTGTATTGATGACAAAGGTTTCTCATTAAAAGCAATGGAGTTCCTAGTTCATGAATATAGTGCTGCTATAGGTGCTTAACCATGTTTTTGACACCTTGGAAGAAAGAACAGAGAACGCTATCATGGGAAACGTTTGTGAGTTTTTGCTTTTATATGGCATTTATTTTTCATGTCCTATGCAAACGTGAATGCACTATAAGTGACTGTCTTTCTGCCCTTCAATTACTGTAAGCTGAGGACTAACATATTTCTATATGTCAAGTTATGTAACATGTTTTCCAGCCCCCAGAAAAATAACCTTGACTGATCAGTCAACCTTCTGTTTTTTGCCTTGCTTTTTCTTCCTTCTATTTCTATTTCACTACTTTCAAATCACCAATCCCATCTGTTCCTTGAACACTTCCCTGTACAGAAAGCAGCTCTCATATAGACACACACAAACAAAAATCAACATTACGCTTTTTTCTCTTTCCTATCACACTTTCTCGTATCTATTAGGATACAGTGTTTATATTTCAGAAGATAATGATTTCTTCTGCCTACAATACTGATGATGATCTTAGAATCACCACGTTGCATCAGAGGCTCTCAATATGAAAGCATTAAAGTTCCTGTGCAGTCTAAGTGAGGTCCATCAAATGTAACCTAATGGAATATCTCATATGAAATGCTGATTCCTGCAGGAGTCCAATTTTTGGACTGTTCACTGGATGAAAGAGACACTTAGCGGCACTTACTGGTACCTGTACAAGAACAGCAAAATCTGATTCCATTTCAACCCATTTAGTCCTCTCTACTCGGCAAAGATTTTCCACTCAGCTGTTTAGTGTCTCATATTTGATCTAGCTTTGTGAAAGCTTTAGAGTAAATGCCCATATAGATTGAGCTGAGGATTATTCCCAAGTCACAGAGGAACATTAAGGCCTACCGGCAATGAGAAAAGGTGATCACAGGGTTATCAACGGAGGTAACTTTTTGCCTATTTTTTTTGTTGTTGTTGTTGTTGTTTCTGCTGTGAAACGTCTTTATACTGTACATCCAGCGCCAATCAATCAAATATAACCAGTCTTCCAACTATCAGGGAGGACTGAAATAGATATGACATAAATCTCTAAGATTATTACGCCATATTTCTGGTTGTACATTGCCTCAAGGAACACAATCATCTTATGTAATAAAATCTTCCCAATAATTTAATTGGGCAGTAAGAAGCATGTATTCCTACCAAATCTTGAGACATAAGGGTTTTTTTAGGGGCCAAGGACCATATTTGTTGATTTTCTTTTTATTATATGTGTTCTGACTGGAATCTGTGGCAGCTGTGAAAATGCTTTGGCAGAGTAGTGTGGATTGCAATATCCCTGGTCACGGTGCCAATTCCACAAATCCATCTAGCGTCTTTAGACAAAATATATTTTATCTAATTGCTTCTGAACAAAAGGCCTATATAAAAACTAAATGTAATATTTCCTCTCAGATGATGTGACCATACAACTGCAGGATTTCCTTCACATATTAAGATTAAACTTGCTATGTACTGGTTACAGACACTGGTCAATGTTTTGTAAAACACTTTACAGATTAGAACACTAACAGTTTAATCACAGATTAAAGGATTAGTCCACTTTTAAATAAACTTTTCCTGATAATTTACTCACCCCCATGTCATCCAAGATGTCCATTTCTTTCTTTCTTCAGTCGAAAAGAAATTAAAGTTTTTGATGAAAACATTCCAGGATTTTTCTCCTTATAGTAGACTTCAATGGGCACCAAACAGTTGAAGGTCAAAATTAGTTTCACTGCAGCTTCAAATTGTTAAACACAATCCCAGATGAGAAATCAGGGTCTTATTTAGTGAAACCATCACTCATTTTCTGAAAAAAATTGAAAATTGAAGGTGGTAAAGAGGATGTTTTGTTTTATACATTTTTGCAATATTACTTGAAACTGTCTTAATATAAAAGTGATAGTGATAAAAGTGATAAAAAGACTATTTATTAGGTGCACTGAAAGGAATATTATTAATATACATCGTCTGTGCACGAGGTAGGGCCTTAAAAACATCAGCCAATCGTTTACGCGATTGGCCCTCTGGCTTGTCAATCACTGCCATGACGTCACGTTCCTCGTGAGAGACGCGCGGCTGCGCGCTCTAGTAACTTTCATGTGCCGCATGCAATGTTTTTGTCAGGAGACAGGAGTAACAACTGCAGATTATGAGGTGAGTCCGACATAATGAATCCACTAAGTGTGTGCGCGGCTTAACGATTGTAAGGCCGATTATGAATGTAAATTGATACTTATGACTGATCGCGCTCAAACGCGTCCAGTCAGAGCCAGTTGCGTTCAGTCTGCGATTACAGTCGGTGTTCAAATTCCATGTGAAAGTATATAAATCTGCTTCAGGAGCAGGAAACTATCGCTGTATGTCGAGCACAGTCAGAATGTTTTAGCTAGTCGTAAAATGTGTATCATTTCAAACGCTCATTTCAAAAACTCAGTCGACGAAAACATCCTCTATACCACCTTTAAGTAAGTTTTAACCAGAAATGCTCATCTTGAACTAGCTCTCTTCTTCTTCTCCTCTATTAGAATTCCAGCAGTGTAGATGCTGCTAAGCGTATTACTGCCCTCCACAGGCCAAAGTTTGAACTAATTTTTATATGCAATATGCTAGTTCAATAGTATATAACAATTAGTTCAAACTTTGGCCTTCACCCACCTCCTAAAGCCCCTCCATCCCTTCTCTGTTTTTTCTCAGTTCTGTCACCATTATGTTTAGTTTAGTTTAGTTCATGGACAATTAGTTTGTATTTCTTCAATTCCTGTTCCTTTGTTTGATTTTCCAGCCACTCATCTGTTACTATGGACACTAACTCAATCATCAAAGCTGTTTGTCTTTTAGTTCATCACCATTGTGTATTAAAGTTCCTCTTCCTCTTGTTCACTTAGTGTTTGTCCGGTCATGTTCATGTTAAGTGTATACACACACACACACTATTATTCATCAAGGATGCAATAACTTGTACAAAGACTTTTATATTGTTACAAAAAAGAAAAATCTAAAATTCTCCTTTTCTTTTTTAACTTTCTATTCATCAGAGAATCCTGATAAACGTAACATGGTTTCAACAAAAATATTAATAAGAGGAAGAAATTATTCTTGAGCACCAAATCAGAATGATTTCTGAAGGATCATGAGGCAATAAAGACAGGAATAAATAGCATTTTAAAATATATATTAAAACAAAAAAACAGTTATTTTAAATTGTAAAAGTCTTGCACAATACTATTGTTTTTAATCTCTGTTTGATCAAATAAATGCAGCCTTGGCAAGCATAAGACACTTCTTTCAAAGGATCGGATTTAATGCTGAACTGCCGAGGGATTCTTTAAAGCACAGATGTGTCCATTAGTTGAGCAGGATGAGCAGGATATAAGAATGAGTGAGCGCATGACCAATTGACCTGTCTCTAATGAGATCGTTAAAGCTGTCTTAAGTAGATTACGGAGCGGTGTCGAAGTATCAGAGATGAGGAGTGCACTCAGACCTGTTGATTAAACCATTATTGGATTGCATCAGGTTTCGGTCTCAAAGATATGATTGGGAAATAGACCCTTTTCATTTTTTCATTTTTTTTTTTTTTTCATTTTTATTTTAGCTTTGGAAGCTAAAAACATTACAATTAATTATATGAATTGTTGCATAAATGCATGGTGAAGCATATGTAAGCTCCTTTGTGGTCCAGAAATTTCTTTAAAAATAAATAAATAAACCTATTCAACATGTTTTGAAATAGTTAATGCAATGTATACTGTTTATATTTTTTCATCCTGCAATATTGTACCGTCTTAGGTGGGGGTCCCTTGGTCAGAATAGGTTGCTGCTCTAATGTAGTTATAAACTAAATAAGTTTTGTCAGTTTTTCATTACTGTTGCTATATAGTTCAAATACCTAAAACATATTGCATTGTGTATGTATGTATGTATGTATTTATATTTATATACACACACACACACACACACACACACACAATGCAATACATATAATACAATACAAGAATTACTGATCTGCATGAGTATACTGCGCTGGAAGATGTATGTTGGCATTTAACAGTGTTACAGTGCCATCTGTTGGTCACCTAGAAGCAGTGAAATTTCTCTCTATTCATAGGAGAACCAACACAGACAAATCAGGTGCTTACAGCTGTGCAATGTGGTTTGTTCTGCAGATACAAGCCTATGAAAGTTTTTCTTCAGTTTTTGGGAAGTACTCTCTCTACCATGACCAATCTTTAATTGATTTTAAAAAGAGAATTTTTTAACCTAGAAAAAAATATTTTAAGTAATTAAATAAATTACACATGGACGACACAACACTGATTAACACTTAAAAGTTACAATTAAAACACACACATTTCTGCAGCGACTTTCAGCATGTTTCCTATAACATCTGATGTTTCTGTTTTGCATGGCATGAAAAAATTCACATAAACCATGCAAAAAAAGATCAGAACGACTGACAGATTTCCAGAAATGTGATTTGAATAGGATTTCAAACCACATATGAATGTAACTTGAAACTGATTTGTAAAAATTGCATTTCATGTGATTTTTTTTTTGCTGTTCACACTTGCTAAGTCTGATTGGATTTCATTCAGATATGCAGAAAAATTGGATTTGAACTGAACGTAGCGTAAATGAATCTGCAGTGGTCAGGTAATACAGGGGACAGATCAACATTAAAACGAAATAAAAACTTAATTGAAAAAAAATCTAATTATTATGCAATGTGATAAAATAGCTTCTATTCCCTGCAAACAATACCATTAAAAATGTGAATGTTCCACTTAATGGCAGAAACAAAACAAAAGGTAAGCAAGTAGAGGTCGATCCTGTCAGTATGGCGGATAAACAAAGAAGTTACCCAGAACTCAATGCGGCGTGACGTCAGAAACGGTAGGCCTAACTTAATTAGGTATGACATGGCGTGAATGCAGCAAAAGATGTTAGCTGTGTTTGAAATCGCCTCCTAATATCCTCATTCACTATTCCCTACATTACTTCACTAATATAACGTTAGTCCACTTGGAGGAGTGAATGAAAACAAGAGTGAATTCGGTCAGCGAGTGTGTCGGAAAGGCTGCCGCTTTTGCATAGTTCGTGCTTGCTGTTTAATAGAAAACTAGCAGCTCCTGCAGTAATGAAAAGGTTTATCTTGAACTCTATCATAGAAATGTATAAACCTTAATTGAACAATTTAATAATTAATTACAAATGAGTTCCTAACTGTATACTGTACTCCACACTGGACCAGCGGTTTGGAAGATGGATGGATGATTGAGGTGCGGGCGCCATCTTCTGGCGAGACCCTCACAGTGCTTTGTGGATAGTGGGCCTGTCCAAATACGCACACTTGCGGTCTTGGTCACTTGAGAGCACGTGCACACGACAAGAGGAAGTAAGTGCGCAGTAAACGACGTATTTAGACAAGTGGTCAAGTGCAAAGACCACAAGTGTGGGTATGGTCGGGCCCACGTCCCATTCTATGGGATGTCCTATGGTTTCAACTTTCAGACACAAACAAACGGCTGTCCCTTCATATTTAAGGATATAGGGGGGCGATTTTAGACACAGCCGTTTAACGATTTTGATTAAAGATTAGGAGGCCGCATTTAAAAAATACAATGATGTGCACGGATTAATTATTTACAATACTGCAGTATTTCATAAGAAAACAACAAGAAGGGTCAATTTGATTCTTGGTTGCTTTAAGTGAATTAAAGCAATTTAGTTAAAATCTCGCGACATTTATGAGCGTAACTCGGAACTTGCATAGAAATACAATAATCCTCTTTATTTGGATTTTTCATTTACTTTCTTAAATATTTATTTCTCAGTCATCTAATTTAATGGTATTCTCAAGGCAAACACATATTCACTATTAAAGGCGCCAGGCATAGTTATTGTAAACGGATAGATGGATACATTTCTTAACACAATGTTGTAACTAATGAAACAGAAGTAAACAAATAACATGTGACCATAGCTGCAATAAATAGTTTATTCTGACCAGAAAAATAGACAAGAAATACGTGTATAGGCTACTGTACACACATTCTTACTGATTGACATATATTTAACCAGTTTTATTGAGTTACATTCATCCCTCATTTCATCAAAAACGACTATACACTTTAATTAGATGACATTTTGTAGACTCAAAATATTTGAGTTTCCAAAGAACACAGACCTCACTAACAAAATATACATTCATATTGAATGAATAAGCCCAATGTAAATGCAGACATGAGAAGCCATTTCTTCACAAAGCTGATATTTAGATGGACGGCTCTTAAAAAGTCTCTTCACTTATATAAGCTGGACTTAATGAAGCACCTGAAATGCACAAACAGCCACTAAAGCGTGGCTGTGACCACCACACTGAGAGAGTAAATTAAGTCCCTTCTTCGGTCTCTTCCTTTTAAAGCACTTCATTCCAGTTAATGTGGTCTTTACATGATTTTACTTCAGCCTTCAAACACTTACGAAATGTTTGGTGTGACGAAGGTGGAAAGCAGCGAGTTCCTGCAATGACAGGCCGATCATCAACCCATCAGAGACATTCAGAGAATAAACTGTGCTTGGATGCCCTTATCAACTGAGCTTGGGAAATCTGGCTGTAAACCGTAAAATGTATATTAGAGGTGAATCATCTGAAACACTCAGCTGGTAGGAGGTGAAAACTGATAATGTTTTGGTTGTTTTACTCAAGATAGATGAAAATAGGGCATATTGGTGGATATAGGTTGAGGGTGGAAAGTAGGGCTGCACGATTAATGGGAAAAAACAAAACAAAATCGCAATATGCCTTAGTACGATTATCAAATCTGAAAGGCTGCGATTTAATTAAATAAATATATGCACTGCATGTTTCAGAGTGAAGCGCCAGACTGTGTTCTTTTACACACGAGCAGCTCATGATTTGATGGTTTCATTGTGTTTCAGTAAATGCTGCGCCATACAATCTCTGCATTTGCTCTGTGTTTGGTTTTCTTATAACATGTGTTGTGTAAAAACGCAGCATGCCAACCATCTTCGCAAACTTGTAATGAAAAGCCAACTGTTGTCAACAAAAGAGAAGCTTCGAGGGCTCTGTGCAGTTTTCCCAGTAGTTGATTTCATTTTGAAAATGAAGAAATTAATAATATTAGAAATGTAATTTTACAGTTGTACTGTAAAATATTATTATTATATTTATTCTTTATTTTACAGTGAAATATTACAATAGTACTAATTCATATTTTTCATTTATAATACTCTTAATAAAAATGTTAACAAGAAGTATAATTTTATAGTAATATTGTATTTTATAGTCATACTGTATAATCACATTTTTAGCCAAAAAACTTCAAGCTTTAATTTTATCAGAAAAATCGCAAATAGATTCCCCAAATCGTGCAGCATGGAGCTTTAAAAAAAAAAAAAAAAAATCTTTTTCCCCCGGTTTCACAGACAAGGCTTAAGTCTAGTCCTAGACTAAAATGCATGTTTGAGCTGTTTTAACTGAAAGCAACTTGCACTGACACGTCTTAAAATACGTCAGTGTCATTGTTTTCTCTTAAGATGCACACCAGTCACATTTATAAAAGCTACTTAAAAGTCCTAATTGAACGAAGGCCTACTCCTGTGTTAATCTAAGCCCTGCCTGTGAAACCAGACCTTTTAATAGCAGTCAAAAATGTGATTTTTTTTTTAATCAGGAAATTTTTTCCCACATTTTTTCCCAAATCCTGCAGCTCAAGTCACTGAGGCATTTTATGGACTTTCATCCAGTGAAGAAAAACGTTATCGCACATTACCACCAGGTGGTGCTATTCTCATTATTTCAGGGAGGATTAATGCATTCAGTTTGAAACTGAGGCAGATAAAGCGGAATGCTGCGAGATACATTATTGGAATCGACGGCTGTGGAATTTTTGCCTTCCAGAAGAGGCCTGGCGTCCACCCTCATTACTATTTCATTCTTATCCTGTGCTTCCTCAATATCCTCTTCTTCTTCCTGCTTCTCCTCCTCGTTCATCTCGAGGTAGTAGAGGTCTTTGGCTACACCAGTGCTTTCTGATGCTTCGTAATCTTGTTCTGATGTGTCCGAGAACTCTTCCACGGAGTTATAGGAGCTGGAATGGCGAGGATTGGTGCTGTCAGAGCAAATGTGGTTCTCCAGGTCCCAGAGTCCTCCAGGGAAGGAGCCAGAAATGTCTGAGTTGTTGGCAGAGAAGTTGCCTTCATCACTGGAGCTGCTCAGACTCTCCTGCTGCTTTCGAAGGAGAGCGGGCTGATCGGAGAGGAGAATGGTCGAGTATGTCACCGAGGACTGGCCTGATGTTTCTGGGGTAGCAGCGGCAGTGGAAGCCTCCAGTGATAAAGGTTCAGAGGAGTCTCCCAGACAGGCAGAGTCGGTGTTTGCCTTGTTTCCAGAGTTATAAAGGAGTACTTCATTGTCTTTTTCATGTTCAAGCATGAGAGGATGACATTTCTCGATGATTTCCACCTCACAGATGCTCTCAGAGACCAGCAGCAGAGGACAGGCAGTGAGACCCTCTGAGTGAGGGAACAGGTTCTCCATGGTGTCAGTCTGCAAGGAGCAAGAAACAGAAGTGTTGTGGAAATGTGTCAGGCATATATATAGGCAATATTTATACAGATCTGTTTTTTTCTGGCCTTGATTACATTTCTGAAATATGTAAGCATTCAAGTGTCAATAAAATAAAAAAGTGCTTATGTTTTCATTTATTAATTAAACAATGGTCCAATACAAACAATGGTCCTCTATTTGATGAAAAAAAAAAACTGTACTCTGATTGATTAAGCCATTCAAATACATGGATGCAATTTCTGTGAAAGTTGGTCACACTGACCTGCCTGAAGTCCATTCCTTTTGCCCAGGAGCATTTGTTGGGATTTGGAACATCCTTCCACATGAGTTTTCTCATCCTGTAAAATTATGGATTATAGAATAGTTAATTTGAGCAGGATGTCATTGTATTAAATAGTCTTTTTTTTATCAAAAGTTTTTTTTTTTTTTTTTTTTTTTTGAAAAAGGCTTTTATTTAGCAGGGATGCATTAAATTGATCAAAAGTGACAGTAAATACATTTATAATGTTAATGTCAAAAATGTTTCCAATATTGGTAATAAAAAGAAACATTTCTTGAGCATCAAATCAGCATATTTGAATGATTTCTGAAGAATCATGTGACACTGAAGACTGGAATAATGGCAGTTTACATTTTAAAATAAAAAATTAAAACAATTATATTTTAAACACTATTTTACAATATTACTGTATTTTTGATCAAACAAATGCAGCCTTGGTGAAGAAACTTCTTTCAAAAACATAAAATAATTTTTACTTCTGCCACTCCTTAAACAGGCTAAATAGGAATGTTCCTTTTTGTGGTACACAGTCACAACATTATCATGGAATCAAGTCTAAGCAGATGAGCAACAATATGATTGTTTTCGTTACCTTGGTAATTATCTCTGGCAGAACTTGTGAAATATTTACCCTCAAGCAAACTATACCATTGCTAAGAATGATCACTACAGGAATTTAAGGACATTACAGTCCTTATTTACACTGTAAATCCATTTATGTATTTTATGTCTGACATTCAATACAACCAAAACAAAATCCCATACAAATCAGCTTACAGTGCCTCGCTTTAATTCAAACTTGTCTTACAAAAACAATATACACTGTAGTTTCCAACAAACATCTTAAATCTTTTATTATGTTCTTCTGCTAGAGTAAAGGTAACCTAGGTATATAAACAAATGACCTATGATTTTGTAATCTGATTTGACTGTTTTTCAAGGATTTTTCTTTCAGGACAGTTTTTTAGCCTTATTTAACCATTATCCATTGGGGAATAGAGCAGCAGAGCAAAAAACTGAGTGTTGCATTAAAGTCGGGACTATAATAACATGATATGTGTATTCATGCATTTACAGTACATACTTTGTCATGATAGTTCCACTGCAAAGCAATTAAATGCTTATTATTGTGTCATATACTTGCGCATAATAAATTATCCTTTAATTCATTTTAATGCGAACAAAACATTTATCTAACCTTTAAGCTTTTTAACTTCAGCTTTGGTATTAAGTTAATAAATTTTAGTTTAACGATTATTTTAGGGCTGTCAATTGTTTAACATTTTTGATCTAATTACTTACATGATGTGCCTATTACTTTATTGAATTAACTGCAAATTAATCACACATCACATTTGTCAGAGAAATTAACCCCAAAAGATCATTTAAAGTCATTATTGTGTTAAATGAGAAAAAAGCAAAAGGTAGCTTTAGAAAGAAATCTTTTATTTGGTTCAACATAGAATTTATTACACATAAACTTTTAGGCTATAAAGATCTCTTTTTTTTCAGAAGCTGCATCTGAATTGGTATTTAGATATATTTACAGACCAAAACAGTTTGGTTAATAACATATATCTTATTTACATACAGGTCATACAGGTTTGAACATGAGTTGTTTAAATGTAAATTTAAACTGAATTTAAACATTTAATCCCAAAATATGAAATTATAATTTTTTTTAATGAAACATACTCTAAATAAGAAACTAAAACTGCCAGTTGGTGGCGGTAAATGTCTAAATGAGCAAGTCATTGAGTTATTCATTCAGGAATGAAGTAAATTGCTCTCTATGAATGGGCCATTCAATCATTGGTTCACCCGAATGAAACGCTGATTCATTCAGAAACGAAACACCGCTGTGTGTTGCTCAGAGACGCACAACAGTTTTGATTTGGCATTACAGGTAATATTTTCACTGGAAAAATTGAGCAAAGACACAATAACTTATTTTTGATTGAACTGTTGTATAAAATCAATATAACATCTGCACTTATTTGGGACAAAACCAGCACTCATGATATTGATTAACTATATCAGGTGATATAAAATGAGAGAAAAAAATCATACAGTTTTTAGGGGCATTCTCACTGCATTCTATAGGCTACAACACGCAGTGAGTTGTTTCCCTGCTTCATATGTTCCTCACCAATCAACTGTATAAAATATAAGATGACCTACTAAGGTCTGGGGCAGGGCGGGTGCGTTAAATCATTTTATTTTTATTATTTTTCCATAACGAGTTAATTAAATTAAAGCGTTAAATCGACAGCCCTAGATTATTTTAATCGTTATTATTTTAATCAGTTTGAGATGTTTGGCAGACCCCTGCAGTTCCTCACTGGGCACTCTAGTCGCAGACAAAACCTATGATACTGTAAATATCTTTATCTTGACCATGAGAAGATAGTTGTAGGTCTTACTGGTTTTGTGACATCATAAGTGTGACAAACAGCACCACTGACAGGAACGCAATGATCAGTAGCAGTATGTACGCTGCAGGGTCGCTCCTAGTAGCTGGATGACAAAACAAAAGACAAAAATTTGATTTAAACATCTTTTGCTCAAATCAATATGATTTTCAAATATTTTCTTTAGATTTGTATAATGTGAACACAACTGTCAGTCAATAAATTAAAGGTGCCCTAGAATTAAAAATTTAATTTATATTGGCATAGTTAAATAACAAGGGTTCAGTACATGGAAATGACATACAGTGAGTCTCAAACTCCATTGTTTCCTCCTTCTTATATAAATCTCATTTGTTTAAAAGACCTCCGAAGAACAGGCGAATCTCAACATAACACCGACTGTTATGTAACAATCGGGATCATTAATATGTATGCCCCAATATTTGCATATGCCAGCCCATGTTCAATGCATTACACAAGGGCAGGCAGTATTAACGTCTGGATGTGCACAGCTGAATCATCAGACTAGGTAAGCAAGCAAGGACAACAGCGAAAAATGGCAGATGGAGCAATAATAACTGACATGATCCATGATAACATGATATTTTTAGTGATATTTGTAAATTGTCTTTCTAAATGTTTCGTTAGCATGTTGCTAATGTACTGTTAAATGTGGTTAAAGTTACCATTGTTTCTTACTGTTTTCACGGAGACAAGACTGTCGTTATTTTCATTTTTAAACACTTGCAGTCTGTATAATGCACAAACACATCTTCATTCTTTATAAATCTCTCCAACAGTGTGTAATGTTAGCTTTAGCCACGGAGCAAAAACTCATTCAGAATCAAATGTAAACATCCAAATAAATACAATACTCACATAATCCATTGCATGCATGCAGTATGCATGACGAACACTTTGTAAAGATCCATTTTGAGGGTTATATTAGCTGTGTAGAGTTTGTTTATGCACTGTTTAAGGCAAGCGCGAGCTCCGGGGGCGGAGAGTGCGAGCATTTAAAGGGGCCACAGCATGAATCGGCGCATTTCTAATTATGCCCCAAAAAAATTAATTTTAAAAAATCTATGGGGTATTTTGAGCTGAAACTTCACAGACACATTCAGGGGACACCTTAGACTTCCAAAAACATTCGATGGCACCTTTAATATTTTAGATAATACTGCATTGTATATCAACCAGGGTCCACTTGCCAAACACCAAAAATGCGTGTACAAAATGGCTTCGGTTGGTTAATTAATTACATGATGACGTCAATGCATTAGTTAATGTCACTGCTGTAAAACCCACCTGTGTATCGAACCGGCTCCCCCTCACCATCCGCAAACACTGGATACAATGTGAACTCCTCTGAGCCATAAAAACGACCTGTACAAAACAAATGATATTGTCAAAGATTATTTATACTGCTAAGGATAAACTCTTTTTCATATTCTGATATGAAAATCAGTAGAAATAATGAGAATGTTTTGTTATAATATCAACAAAAATAACATACGGCAAAGAGAGAGATCCCTCGATGCGGACTGAACTCTGACCCACTGTAGCCTCTCAGTTAGAGACACGTCTTGTTCAGGGTCTTTGTTCAGGTCTAACCATTCAATGACAAATGACTGAGGCACCGGTTGATCAGATAACAGGCTCCAGGAGAGATGCACACAGCTGGCATTTGCAACTCCGCTGAATGAATGTACACATTGTCCTAAAGAAGGAAAGAAGGACAATAATTCAAAAAAAAGGGGAATCTTCATTATTTTTATGTGCTGGAACAGATAACAAGCAGGAACAAAATATCAGAGTATCCTATTATCTTTCATTGTATATATGTAATAACTAATCCAAATCTTCTCCCCCCAACAACCCTTTCACCAACAAAACAACATCAAGCTTTTATCAAAACAATTACCCATAAAATTTAGGGCCGGATGAATTAAAACCCCAACCTTAGGCACATAAATAGACACATATTTCATTTGAAGGCTTACAAAACTGCTTGACTATCAAATGAAAGAAACAGTGTAAATGAATTAGACTGAATGTGAAAGATTTTTGTGTGATGTTACAGGAAAGGAATGAAGCATGTCAGCTCACGTTTGGGTTGATGTAACAGCGTCATGTTGCTATTCCGTGTAGAGATGCCCAAGGTGTTGCGAGACATTACGGTGACTAGGTGTGCTTCCTTCCTCCACTGGAATGAGTGAAACTGAGCCAAGGTTGTTTCATTTGACCACACGGCTCCCCCTGAGGCCTGGTGTTTAATCACGAGACCCTCCACACAACTATATGGATCTCCTGCTAGGACAGGCTGCTAAAATTGACATTAAAAAAAACAAAAAAAAAACATTCAAGCTCAAAACAGCAGGCTTTTTATATCACAATCATTTTGCTGCTAAAGCAAGTCAATGAAGTCAATCTTTACCAACCTTAAAGATCAGTGTGACATTTGTCACACTCCTAACAGGATCCTCTTGTATAATGCGCCAGAAGTCTGGTCCCATCTCTGGCGCTGAAATGACAAGGCAATACAGTCATGATTATTTCCAGGACACTATATCTCATGTTCAAAAAGGTAAATTAAACGCTGAAATTGAGTGTGGTATTTTTAAAAGACCAAGTCTCATTGTGTCTCATTTTATTTTTGGTCTTTTGCTCTTTTTACTACGGAGAAAAGTAAAAGGGGATGGGGAAACTATTGAAGAATTAGATGGTAATGGTATAGGTTGGGGTTTCAAAGTTTTTGTTTAAAAGAAGTCTCCTATGCTCAGCAAGGCTGCATTTATTTGACCAAATTTACAGGAAACAGGAATGTTGTGATATAAAAAAATTTTAAATAACATTTTTATTTTAATATATTTTAAAATAAAATGTATTCTTGTGGTGGCAAAGGTGAATTATCAGCAATCATTACTCCAGTCTTCAGTGTCACATGATCCTTCAGAAAACATTCTAATATGCTGATTTGGTGCTCAACAAATATTATTATTGATGTTGAAAACAGTTGTGCTGCTTAATATTCAGGTGGAAATGGTGACATTTTTTTAGCATTTATTTGAAATAGAAATCTTTTGTAACATTATAAAAAACATTTAAAAACATTAAAAAATATATATTTACTGATCTCAAGCTTTTGAACTGTAGTGTACATAGGCTTGAAAAAAAAAATACATTTCAAATTAATTTGAAAATTAATATTTAAATTACAAACCAGTGGAAAAAAATACTTGAGAAATGGTCAAAAAAACAAACATACAAACAAAAACTATTATTTAACCACCTTCAAAAATCCCAAAACATTCCAAACCTAAACAGAACTTCCTAGTCCCTAAGTTATATGTTATTATATGTTATACATTATAAAATAAATAATAGAAGCATAATAAACTTAAATTAAACTTCATAAAAAGGATGAAACAACTTTTCTGGAAGAAATATAGTAGTCAACGTTTGAAGTGGATCAAAAAAGTTAATCAAATTTGTCCTAAGAAGAAGGTTTTAGGACAACTTTGATGGAAAAGTTTTGATCCACTTCAAATGTTGACTACTGTAATTTAGTATCATAATTAGACATTAAATTATGACAAGCATTTTTCATTTAGTAAGCAAGTTATTTTTGGACTTTTTGCCTTTACTTGGATAGGACAATCCCAGAAAGGCAGGAAACAATTGGAGAGGAGAGAGGGAAATGGAATTGGGAAAGGATCATAAGCCACGACTTGGATCAGCCGAATCGCTGTCGCCATACTGTACAGGTGCTGGTCTTATAATTAGAATATCATCAAAAAGTTGATTTATTTCACTAATTCCATTCACAAAGTGAAACTTGTATTTATATTCATTCATTACACACAGACTGATATATTTCAAATGTTTATTTCTTTTAAATTATAACTGACAACTAAGGAAAAAAAAAAAAAATTCACTATCTCAGAAAATATGAATATTACTTAAGACCAATACAAAGAAAGGATTTTTAGAAATCTTGAGAGACTGAGAGACCATTTAAAGGCCTTGCAGGTGTTTTGAGTTAATTAGCTGATTAGACTGTGGCACCAGGTGTCTTCAATATTGAACCTTTTCACAATATTCTAATTTTCTGAGATACTGAATTTGGGATTTTCCTTAGTTGTCAGTTATAATCATCAAAATTGAAAAGAAATAAACATTTGAAATATATCAGTCTGTGTGTAATGAATGAATATAATATACAAGTTTCACTTTTTGAATGGAATTAGTGAAATAAATAAACTTTTTGATGATATTCTAATTATATGACCAGCACCTGTATATACACCTGGAGGTATTCGCTGTCTATGGCTGAGACTGCCAATTTTCTTTTTTCTTTTGCTAGAAAGCTTATCTTATTACGAAATATTTCTGTATTATCTGTCACTAGCATACCTTCTGACTACAAACCTCCAGTTAAGTCTTCTCTTAACTAAGAAAGAATGTATGTCAAATTCCTACAATCCCACACTTACTGTAAAAGACAAGAATGACTGTGATTATATCTGAAATGCTGATGGCAATCTGCTAGCAATAGTTACTTCTGAAAAATGTCTCAGCATGAGTTCTGGCACCAGGACACACCTCTGCACCAATATAAAGATTTTAGACAGGTTCTGTGAAGAGCTGACAAATGGTGTTGCAAGCAAATATTGATCTTCACCTCAGCAGTTGCATTCCAGTTTAGGAATTCACGGTGGGTGGTGCAATTTCCATTAATCCTAATGGATTTTTTATCGTAATTCTGTTCAGTTCAAAACATTTTTAATATGAAGACAAAGCCAATTAATATATGCAGAGCCATTTAAATGATTACCATAACACTGACAAATTAAAGTACTGAGTAACTGAGTAAGTTTCATATAATGAAATTTAAGACAATAAAAGACTTTTAAAAGAAAAAAGGGGCTCTATGTACGATTTTTACTTTAATAAAGCATAAAAATACCCCAATATGTTTGCAGATATTTAGGAAACATGCTAAGTTCACCTACTTGTTTCTCCGAAAAACAATGCTACAGCCAGATATTCTACTTTGAAAATGTGCGTTCCGTGTCGGAATGTCTGTTTTTGTTTTGGTCTGTGCGAAACCTCGTTCTGCAGTTTATCCAATAGTATTTCGACATCACAGGTTGCCAGTTGGTGGAAAACACCGTGTATTGCAGCCATGGAATCCAACAAACAAACTGGGTCAGAGAATCAGGCAATAACGTCAGCTGCGCGTTCCCGCTCTCTTCTCTGTCACGGTGAAGTGACACACACCCGCGCGGGCGCCTCCTCTCTCTCACTCGTCTCCGGTTAAATAGTGCTTGTATTGCGCATTTTTACTCATTCCCGCAAGTCTCGCGCTCACACCGAAAGCGCGCGCACTACTGATCTATATAAGTGAAGCGAACAAGCCATGCTCAGTCTCAAACAGAGACTAATAAATAGAGTCACAAGTACCAAAAATAAGCGCCTTCCTGCGCTTAAACTGTCAAATACATACAAATGTATGTCAAAACCAGCGGCACAGGCAATCTTGGCGAGTACACAGATAAACACTGTCAGTTTCTAATCGTTAAATAGCTAAGAAAGTGAACCCATGTCGTGTGTAACAGTATTGGGTCCTCTTAAAGGGACAGCAGTCCAATATTCCTGCTGCTGTCTGTCATGTTAATCAAAGAACAAAAGACAAAGAAAATCACTTTCTCAACTTTTCACTTTTCTCACTTTTCACAATGTGTTATTTTACATTTGATTACTTTAATTAGGGCCCGAGCACCGATGGTGTGAGGACCCTATTGGAATTGCTCAGCCAATTATTCTTCTTCTCCAAAATGAATCGCATTTTTGAGGGCCTAAACGTTCTCAAAATCTCATGAAACTTTGCACACGCGCCGGATGTGGTGAAAATTTACATCTGATATGGGTTTCAGAATTAGGTGTGGCAAAATGGCTCGATAGCGCCACCTACAAAATTTCAATTAAGCGCCCTTCGTGCTACGTTTCACGTACAGTTATGAAATTCGGTAGACAGATGTATCAGCCCAATACCTACAAAAAAGCCCCTGGATGCAAAGTTTGTAAACCCAACAGGAAGTGAGATATTTTGAATTTTCTCTACAAAATTTTGGCAGTTTTTGCCATTTCCACATGTTGTACTTTAACGAACTCCTCCTAGAGCTTTTATCAGATCAATGTCATATTTGGTCAGTCTAATCTAAAGGCCTTTGAGACGTTAAATTGCGAAGATCTAGAGTTTTCGCTGAAGGGCGTGTCCGTGGCGGCATGACAAAGTTTGATGTTTCGCCATGAAAAAAGGAATTGTTGTAACTCGGGCATACAATGTCTGATCTGCCCCAAACTTCACATGTTTTATTAGAGTCCTGACCTGAAGACATCTATATGACAATATTCAGTTACAGTCATAGCGCCACCTGGGGGCAACAGGAAATGACATGTTTTACACTGTGATTAACTCCTCAAAGAGATTAAACCAGAAGCACATCATATATGGCCAGTCTAATCTTAAGGCCTTTGAGATGTTAAATATCAAAGATCTTGAGTTTTTGTTGAAGGGCGTGTCCGTGGCGGCCTGACAAAGTCTGATGTTTCGCCATGAAAGAGGAAGCTGTTGTAACTCAGGCATATTATGTCTGAGCTGCACCAAACTTCACATGAGTGATAAAAGTCCTGGCCTAAAGACATCTATATGACAATATTCAGTTAGCTATAGCGCCACCTGTTGGCAGCAGGAAGTGTGGCACTTTTACATGATTTTGACATAATTCTCCTGTATTTACTCGCTTACATGCATGTCGCCCACTTTTCACTGTTTTCCTGAGGCCAACAGGTGGCGGTTAGCCCGGGTGCGAGGGCCCTTTCATCGCTGCTTGCAGCTTTAATTTCTGTAGTATTTCTTACCTGAATAAAAACCTAGTTACCCCGAAAAACTTAGTTTCATAGCTCTCTTTATTCTATTGCATTTATTTGAGCTGTTTATATTTTATTACTGACTTTTACTTGTTTTGGGTTTTTTTTTTATGAAAATAAAACTCTGCATTGAAGAAAAGTAGATTTTTGTTTGTATATGTTGTTATTTATAGTTCTTAGAAAGAAAATCGGAATCGGCAAAAATTGGTATCTGCCGATCACACTAACAAAAAATCGGAAATCGGAATCGGCCAAGAAAATTGCAATCGGTGCATCTCTACAGGGAGTGCAGAATTATTAGGCAAGTTGATTTTCTGATCATATTTTTTTCCCAAGCACATTTTACCAATTCCAATCCACATCAATCTTAATAACTACTATTAATATTGTTTTTAATCATTTATAAGTGATATATAATTGTTCATGAAGGCTGGAAATGAAAAATGCCTTATATTCAGGTGTGCAGAATTATTAGGCAAGTTTTCTTTTACAGGCAAAATGAGCCAAAAAAGAGATTTAACTCAGACCGAAAAGTCAAAAATTATTAAATACTCATGAGAAGGACGCAATACTAATGCAATACTAGAAATTGCAAAGTTAAAGCATGACCAAGGGACAGCAAAATGCTCATTGGGTCAGCGGGGTCAGACAAAAACAGGTGGAAAAGAAAAGACACATGTTAACTGCAAAATAATTAAGAATTAAGGTGAAGAATTAAGTGTGAAACCATCAGGAACCCTTTAGTCTCCAGCGCCACCATTTTCCAGAGCTGCAACCTACCTGGAGTCTCCAGAAGTGCAAGGTGTTAGGATCTCAGAGACTTAGGTTAGCTAAAGAATCCTAAAAAAATGACCTGCACTTGATAAGAATCACAAGCTGAAGTGTTATAAAATACATGAAGACTGAGTTTTTATAGGCCTTATAGACAGACAGCTTGAGAATGACTCCTAAAGGACCAGCACCACATCCTCTTGTACCACTGTTTGAAGAATTTATCCAGAATCTGGCAGTAAGGTGTTTGAGTTCACTTTTAGTCCATCTCTTATCCTGAAATGTCTGTCTTGCAGAGATGGACTAAAAATGATCTTCCAAAACTTACTGCCAGATTCTGGAAGATAAATTCTTCAAACAGTGGTACAAGAGGATGTGGTGCTGGTCCTTCAGGAGTCACTCTCAAGCTGTCGGTTTATAAGGCCTATAAAAACCCAGTCTTCATGTATTTTATAACACTTCAGCTTGTGATTCTTATCAAGTGCGGGTCATTTTTTAGGATTCTTTAGCTAACCTAAGTCTCTGAGATCCTGAGACCTTGCACTTCTGGAGACTCCAGGTAGGTTGCAGTTCTGGAAAATGGTGGCGCTGGAGACTAAAGGGTTCCTGATGGTTTCACACATAATTCTTAATTATTTTGCAGTTAACGTGTCTTTTCTTTTCCACCTGTTTTTGTCTGACCCCGCTGACCCCATGAGCATTTTGCTTTCCCTTGGTCATGCTTTAACTTTGCAATTTCTAGTATTGCATTAGTATTGCGTCCTTCTCATGAGTATTTAATAATTTTTGACTTTTCAGTCTGAGTTAAATCTCTTTTTTTGGCTCATTTTGCCTGTAAAAGAAAACTTGCCTAATAATTCTGCACACCTGAATATAAGGCATTTTTCATTTCCAGCCTTCATTAACAATTATATATCACTTATAAATGATTAAAAACAATATTAATAGTAGTTATTAAGATTGATGTGGATTGGAATTGGTAAAATGTGCTTGGGAAAAAAATATGATCAGAAAATCAACTTGCCTAATAATTCTGCACTCCCTGTAGTAAAAAGCCTCTGAATCCATCTAAATATCTCTATGAACAACAGCATATCAAAACAGATAAATCAACTCATCAACTTACAGTGTTTAAGTCTCCTCAGCTTTCATTGTCAATTGCACTCCCTATTGTTGCTGGCAACCATATGCTGTAAAAGCTGGCAACCCAAGTCTTTGAACGAGGGGGCGGGCCAAACAATATTTTGAATTTGGACTGCAGTACCTATTTTGAACACTGGGTGTCATTATTACATAGAGCCCCTTTAATATTTTTGTTATTATTCTAAAGTGTCGTGAGGGAACGGCGCGAGGCCGGTGACGCAAGTGAGCATCACCTGTGAGGCGCGCTGGCCTCGCGCCGTTCCCTCACGGCTCTCGCCCGCCCTGCTCGTCACAACTTTCTTTCCTATGAAGTTCTCAAAAATTACAAAAGTACTCATCATGACTCATATACATACAGATGGCTATTACGAAGCAGGTGTGTGTTCAGAATAAGTAAAGAATCACATGGGCTATCAAGGCCAAAATGAAAGAATTGTTTCTTCTGTTTTATCTTTTGAATTGTTTTTAATCTATTTAAATCTTGCCTAACAGTTAGCAGGCTTCAGCTGCACATTCTTTTCAACAGTTCCAGTTTAGTCTTTTTTTTTAGTGTTTGTTTTATGCTGTTGTCATATATATTGACAAAGTACTGTGGGTTTCAACACAAATACTTCATGGCAATATCTAACTTCATAGCATTTTGTCTAAATTCCTTGTCTTTAAATGTCAATGATATATGATGAATTTCCCATGTATTTTCCCACTGGAAGATGTCATAACTCAGAATCTTATAGACATCCCAAAGCTATTTAAAATGAAATCTTTCAAAATGTTTTCCTGGACAGGGTGATTTCAACAAAAATGAATCAAAGCCGTTCATTCCATATATTATATGTTATACAATAGTGGCCAAAAGTGATGTCTGAGGGGATATTTGTTTTTATTGACCCTACAAGTTCGATTAAACCATCAAAATATAAGGAAAATAATTAATTATTTTAAATATTTTAAATATGAGGGAAGAACAAAACACTAAACTTGGTTATCTGACAAAATTATATGGCAAAAAGGCAAAAGGTATTATTTCACCATGCAAAAAAAAAAAAAAAAAAAAATGCAAAGAAAAACAAAACGCTCACAGGAAAAAAAAAAACATACACTGACTACAACAAACAACAAAAGTTGTTTTCTGTTGACTTAATTTTCTTGTGATCTCCACATAACAAAAGTTGTGTTCTCGAGATCCTGACTTAATTTTCTCTTGTGATCTCCACATAAAAGTTATTTTCTCAAGATCTTGACTTAGTTTCCTTCTGATTTCCACACAACAAAATTAGTTTTCTTGAAATCTCAACTTAATTTCTTTGTGATCTCTACATAACAAAATTATTTTCTCGCTTTCAATTTAAAAGTTGTTTTTTCTTGTTTTTCTTGATCTATAAGTAACAAAAGTAATTTCTTTGACCAGAGAATCAAGCTGAAATAGTTCAGACATTCGAGAAGGAGTACGATAATATCATCGACACTATAGTCGCTCTGAACATATGGTCAATTTCACTGTCAGCCAGCTCGAGGTTGGTTATAGAATGATGTTTGACAGATAAATGATTTGTGAATGTCCAGAGAAAAGGTGAGCAATTGATAGCTGTTTTTGTAAGGACATTTAAGTTAATATTAATGGAAAACAACTATTGTTATGTTGAGATCAGGAGAAAATTAATTTTATGTATAACACAAAATAATAATAGTAACACAACTAATTTGATAACTTTACCTTTCCTGTTATAAACAATCGAAGTGTGACTCCTGCTCCAGTCACTCCAGTATCCAGAGCCATTCAGTCTTCTACAGCGAACTTCTACTTTAAACTGAACACAGGAATCTTCAAGCGGAATCTCTGCCTGTGGTTCCAGAAGAGAACCGATGACCTGTAGGGAAATAACACTCATCTGTAAATGCCACAGAAAATTGCAGACATCATCCCTGAGTACAGAGTGTAACCATCTTCCTTCTGAAATCTATAAAGGATAAATTGAAAATTAATTTCTAAGAAGTTTACTGGACATAATAAGAGGAACATTTAACTTTGATTTTTTAATTTAGGATCAGTTTAGCTTATCATTTTAATCAGTTATAGAGATAAACAGATCAGACCACAGTAATCCATTGCCTGCCTTCTGTGATTGAGCACTATGCATGAAGCATTTGCTCAAATATATTTTATTCATCTTTCTGGTTTCATTGTCCACCTGAGACCCCAGCTTTCAGAAACTCTTCCTACCTTCCATTGCGTATTTGCCATCCCACGCAAAGCCACAAAGCGCAGCTCGTACTGCATGTCGTATACGGGTAACTGGGAACGCCACCACTTTACGCTCAAGGTTTTGTTTGGCAAAGTGATCGCTTCAAAGACTGAGGGAGGAGATGGTTTCACTGGAAAAAAACAAAGGGAAATTGTTATTCAAGTCAGTTTACAATGTGAATAGAGTATAGAGTGGCAAGAGTGACAGTAGGGACATTTACTTTTTTACAAAACAAAAAATACATATTTTAAATAAATGCTGTTGTTTCTTATGGAAGCCCGTTACCGCCACTAAAAAAAAAAAAAAAAAAATTCCACAAAAAAAAAAAAAAAAAAGCCACTAAAAAAAAAAAGATGAATTGCGACTTTTTATCTCAGAATTCTGACTTTTTAACTCGCAATTGCGAGTTATAAAGTCAGAATTCTGAGATATAAAGTCGCAATTGCGTGATAAAAAGTCAGAATTCTGAGATATAAAGTCGCAATTGCGAGTTATAAAGTCAGAATTCTGAGATATAAAGTCGCAATTGCGTGATGAAAAGTCAGAATTCTGAGATATAAAGTCGCAATTGCGAGTTATAAAGTCAGAATTCTGAGATATAAAGTCGCAATTGCATGATAAAAAGTCAGAATTCTGAGATATAAAGTCGCAATTGCGAGTTATAAAGTCAGAATTCTGAGATAAAAAGTCGCAATTGCGTGATAAAAAGTCAGAATTCTGAGATATAAAGTTGCAATTGCGAGTTATAAAGTCAGAATTCTGAGATATAAAGTCGCAATTGCGTGATAAAAAGTCAGAATTCTGACTTTATTTCTCGCAATTGCGACTTTACATCTCAGAATTCTGACTTTTTCTCACTACTGTGAACTTACTGCTTTGTTATTATTATACATTAAATAGACCATCAGGATTGCTGCTTTGTTATTATTATACATAAAGTAGAGGACATCATAAAGGATTATTTTTAGCGCCGATTTACCAATAAAGAAATATTGATTTTACTGGAGGAGACACATAAAGATTAGTCTCCGGACATATGCATTATACAGGAATATGCATATAGAATGTTTCCACGGTAACCTTCTACACAGCGTTTCAAGGAGAAAAAACAGCTTTTACTGCCATCTAGTGGGCTTAATACTAAAACAACCAATACCTATCATGTTTCATTAACTTTGCAACTCAAGGGTAGAATCATGCAATTCTGCAAATTACAGTCGAGGTATTTGGGCAATAAAAGTTGTTTTTAACAGAATGGATACACTAATGAATTTTACACAATAATAACAATATAATAATAATCATAATAAGAAGAAGAATCAGCTGTGGCGGAGGCGCAATAAATCAGACAAAGCTGAAGTGGCACATTTTATACACCAACAGCTTCAGACTTCACTGCAGCATGGCTATCGTTGGATGCACTGTTACAGACAGAGATACTGACCATCAGTTAATTGCGAGAAAAAAAGTCAGAATTCTGACTTTTTATCACGCAATTGCGACGTTATATCTCAGAATTCTGACTTTATAACTCGCAATTGCGACTTTATATCTCGCAATTCTGACTTTATATCACGCAATTGCGACTTTATATCTCAGAATTCTGACTTTATAACTCACAATTGTGACTTTATATCTCGCAATTCTGACTTTATATCACGCAATTGCGACTTTATATCTCAGAATTCTGACTTTATATCACGCAATTGCGACTTTATATCTCAGAATTCTGACTTTATAACTCGCAATTGCGACTTTATATCTCGCAATTCTGACTTTATATCACGCAATTGCGACTTTATATCTCAGAATTCTGACTTTATAACTCACAATTGTGACTTTATATCTCGCAATTCTGACTTTATATCACGCAATTGCGACTTTATATCTCAGAATTCTGACTTTATATCACGCAATTGCGACTTTATATCTCAGAATTCTGACTTTATATCACGCAATTGTGACTTTATATCTCAGAATTCTGACTTTATATCACGCAATTGCGACTTTATATCTCAGAATTCTGACTTTATAACTCGCAATTGCGACTTTATATCTCAGAATTCTGACTTTTTATCACGCAATTGCGACTTTATATCTCAGAATTCTGACTTTTTATCACGCAATTGCGACTTTATATCTCAGAATTCTGACTTTATAACTCGCAATTGTGAGATATAAACTCGCAATTGCGAGTTAAAAAGTCAGAATTCTGAGATAAAAAGTCGCAATTCATCTTTTTTTTTTTTTTTAGTGGCTTTTTTTTTTTTTTTTTAGTGGAGGTTTTTTTCTTTTTTTTTTAGTGGCGGAAACGGGCTTCCGTAGTTTCTATTCATCAAAGAATCCTGAAAAAAATATAATGGTTTCCACAAAAACCCTAAGCAGTACAACCATTTTCAACTGTGTAATAAGAAATGTTACAGAAACACCAAATCAGTATATTAGAATGATTTCTGAAGAATCATGTGACACTGAAGACTGGAGTAATGGCTGCTGATAATTCAGCTTTGCCATCACAGGAATAAATTGCACTGTAAAAATAATTAAAAACAGAAAACTTTGGAACTCACCATAATCGATTGGTGCAACATAGACAGGAAACGATCTCACTTTGCCACGCCCTCCTTCCACTTCCAACCAGATTTTGTAGCAAGAGAACAGGCTAAGGTTGCTTAAAGTGCATTCTCTGTGGTCTCCTGCTCCAGATGGGCACTCCTTCACCAAAGACATGTTTTCTTCAGCTTCTTCAGTGCTCTCCGTCTCTGATATGGTCTCACACATTGATGTATACTGTCTATAACAAAAAGTAAGATCTTCAGCATCTGTGCAACAAACAATCTGACTGGAATAGAAAACGTATGAGCTATGACTGTGGTCATACCTGTAAAGGAGTCTGACCTGTGCCCAAGCACTTTTATTCCACTCACAGGTCATGGTGTCCACCTCTGAATTCTTGCTCTGGCAGGTAATATCTGCATTGAACATCCCTGAAGAAAAGAGCCCATTTTAAATGTTCTTGCTTTTCAAACAAACAATATTTTATTAACTGTCTGGTTAAAGATGTCCTCCATAATTCATAGCGCACCTTCTGTGTATATTTTGGCATAGGCGATGATGCATTTGAACCTCTCTCCCCACAGGTGGCAGCACATCAGAGTATCAAACCCTGGTTCGTCTACTTTCATAGTGACGGCGCTAACCTGATCGTTGATTACACTGTACTGGCTTTCCGGAATCTTCACCTGCCCGTTCAGCATCCACACAGCTTTACTCGCACTCCAGCTGCGGTTGTGGAAGACGGCATAAACCGTTACTTCTGACCCGGGTGTCGTGAAGACTTCAGCGGGGATGTAACTGACTTTGAGGAGCAGAGAAATATAGAGAAAAAAAAAATTAAAGCAGGCATTTTGCGCAGTACACATACAAATAAATAAAGTCTACATGTGAGATAAGTAAAACCAAAAAAAAAAAAAAAAAAATCAACCCATTTTTGTAACATTAATATTTATTCCATTGTGACATTATTTTCATAACAATTAAGCATTTCTTTCAAAATTATTAATATCTTAATGTATCTGAACATCTTACTTAATTTACATTTGTCATTATTATACTTGATTATGATTTTTATGATTCTCAACAGTGTAATACAGTAATGTTTATTGTATTCTACAAAAATTACTGTAGTAAAATTTTTGCAGCATAAATTACAGGCAAAACAAATGTAAAATTTTACAACTGAACTATAATACAATCATCTTCATTATATAAATATACATTTTGCATTACAGTAACAATATTTATGCTTAATTTCCAAGAAATTAAAGGGTTAGTTCACCCAAAAATTCTGTCATTAATTACTCACCCTCACGTCGTTCCAAACCCGCAAGACCTTCATGTTCAGAACACAAATTAAGATATTTTTGATGAAATCCGAGAGGTATATGACTCGTCCGTAGACAGCAATATAACAACCGCTTTCAAGGTCAAGAAAAGTACTAAAGACATCGTTAAAATAGCCCATGTGACTGCAGTGGTTCAACCTTAATTTTATGCAGTGACGAGAATCATTTTTGTGCGCTTCCAGGTTCTATTGACCGACGCTGTTCACATGAGCAGCACAATGCATGCGTGTGATGCTGACGCAGGAGCCGGCCAATAATGAGTTGGAGTTCTGACGTAGAACCTGGAAGCACTTAACGTAAAGAATGACACAGAACAGAAGATATTGTTGAATAAAGTCGTTATTTTTGTTTTGTTTTTGAGCACAAAAAAGTGTTCTTGTCGCTTCATAAAATTAAGGTTGAACATGTGGTCTATTTTAACAATGTCTTTAGTACCTTTCGGGACCTTTGGTAAGTGGTAGTTAAACTGCCGTCTATAGAGAAGCCAGATACCTCTCGGATTTCATCAAAAATATCTTATCTCCGAAGATGAAAAAAGGTCTTATGGGTGTGGAACGACATGAGGGTGAGTACTTAATGACAGAAATTTAGTTTTTGGGTGAACTAACCTTTTAATGTCATGATGCAAAAATGCTTCTTTTGATTTTAGGATGGACAACAACCTGGACATGTTCCTGACAGGTATTAAGAGATTCACTCTTGTATTGATTTTTATTTCCCCCCTTCCCATCTTGGTTCCTTGCAGCAATGAGAAAGCTGTTTTATTGTAATAATAGTGAACAACCTGAAGCTTAGTTGCCATGGTGACTTGCACAGCATGGATTTTGAAAATGTATAACCCAACTGGCATATCAGAAAAACAAAGTGTGAACTGCCTTGAAAAGCTTACAAACACATGCAAAATGGCGGGTGCCATGTGGGTAATGCATCCAAGGAGGAAAACAGAGACAGAATTGAGTCTTTCATGGCAGTATCAAGCTGAAACAGTTGAAACATTAACTAATATGCAGACAGCTCAAAGTGGAGCTAAGTGCAGCATTAGTTGGCAGCAGTATCTCAGACTGGATATTGCACTCAATTGTTATAACTAATCTAATATTATTCATGGGCACCGCTGAGGTGTGGGACGGGTATTCAAAATCAAGATAAGACAGAAAAACACCCAACTGATTAGTGTTAGAAATTGGCTAAGCAGAAAAATGAAACTCTAATCTACTATGGGGGAGTGTCAATATGTTAACAGTTTTCCTCAAGCAAGAAGTTTCCCTCAGGTTGCTTTATTCAGGTTACAAAAAAAACTGCATATTTCACAATACTGAGTCACTCTAAGGTGAGGTGTACGTGTGTGTACAGGTGTGTGCGCACATTTAAAGGATTAGTCCACTTTTAAATACACTTTTCCTGATAAATGTACTCACCCCCATGTCATCCAAGATGTTCATGTCTTTCTTTCGTCAGTCGAAAAGAAATGAAGGTTTTTGAGGAAAACATTCCAGGATTTTTCTCCTTACGCATTCTTCATAACGCTTACGCTGCATGTCCTACGCCTTCCCTATTCTACTTATGGAACGAACGCGGCGCCAGTTTCGTTTTTTTCCGTAACTTGAACAGGGAAGGCGTAGGACATTCAGCGTAAGCGTTATGAAGAATGCGGAAGCGGAAAGTACGTTCAAGGCGATATTTTGTTTATAAAGCATAAACGGTTGTATTTTTTTCAAAAATGACCGATCGATTCGCTAGAATGGTATCTGGTATCGTTTAAAGCCCTTGAAGCTGCACTGAAACTGTAATTTTGACCTTCAACCTGTTGGTAGCCATTGAAATCCACTGTAAGGAGAAAAATCCTGGAATGTTTTCCTCAAAAACCTTCATTTCTTTTCAACTGACGAAAGAAAGACATGAACATCTTGGATGACATGGGGGTGAGTAAATTTATCAGGAAAAGTGTATTTAAAAGTGGACTAATCCTTTTAATAAGCCATGTTCCGACCTTTTACAAAAACTCACTTCAGTTGAGATGCATCTAAACTTAATTATATGTTCCCTAAAACTTGAGTATGAATCAAAATGTATCCTTTTAGCCATTTGTCCCTTGTATGGCCTCTAAAGATACATACAGTGCTCACATTCATCTTCAATGAATTTAAGGATCTTTTATTGGCCTGAGACTGAACATGATGCCAAACATAAGACTTTTAATATGCAAACTGGTGTTCAGTTTGAATTATGAAGGCTTTTAGCAACAAACTATTTACAAGGAGGAATCTAAAAATTACTATAATAAACCTAATGATGACAAAGTTAAAAGAACTCAAGGACAGTACATATACTCATTTACAATTCATGACTTTATTCTCATCTGAGAATGAATATAACAATTTAAAATAACCCCTTTAATGTATAATTTTAAAAATATTAAGACTATTATAACATTATTTTAAACTGGGGATTGTTAACACCATTTTGACATTAAATTCGGTTTATATATCTAGTTCAGTCATGAAACTCTAGAGAGCGCAAGCTGAAGCAATCATATCATTACCACATGGCACAAGCTGATTGGACTCTGCTGATCCTGCAGCCAATGAGATTGTTTGCTAAACATTTAAATAGTCTGGTTCAGTGTTTGCTGTAGGCTAGTCCAACAGCAGTTCCACTGAAAACCTCCACCTCCCTGAGCTCTACCTGTCTAAATCTGTGAATTATACAAGTATATTTATGCAGCAGCAGCATATCTTACATGCTCACAGCAGTGTGTCTGTGTATCTATTAACAGTAGCAAGTCTATACTTGCTCTGCACCAACCATAATCAACAGCAGCAGCAGCATAGCAGATGTAGTCCGACAAGACTAAATACATTAACACTGCCATATTCAATAACACGCTAAAACTATTCTGAGAGTTGTCATGATTGAAATATGTACATTTCAATAGTGTACAAACCCTAGTGTACATTTGCTTTAAGAGTAATGAGTATGCAAATACCCTATACTTTGGCAAATGCAATGCCTGACCTCGGTTTGCTAAGAAAATGGCATATTAATGCGTTTGTAAAACACTGAACATTGTTTACCTTCGTAATTAATTCAGAAAATGGAGAGTGAAATGAATGAATCTTTTAGAGAACAAATCAAAGATATTTTGTGAGAGCATAGAGTAGATATGAATGTAATTATCAAACGTCAGACTTAAAGTGGAGGCTTAGAGAAGACAATGGATCTCTCTGAAAGATACATATAACTGGAACAGAAAAGCACTCATTTGCATGAAGTCTGACGTACACTAAAAGCCGCTTTTAGACTCTGAATGATGTTAGGGTAAATGTCTCAACCTGAGCACTCTGTTGTTGAGAACAGGAGACCATAAGCCGTGGGAGCATGAGCATATCAGGCACCAATGTATTAAGTACCCTTTGACAAATGTCAGTATTTGCATACATTTACTCTTTGCCTATACCTGATGAGTCATGAAATGGGAGGGGGTCTTTGATTACGGACCTAAATAAATTCATTACTCAAATGTATACACATAAAGCATGAAGGGAAGTAGTTTGTAAAGTTCTTCTGTAATACAGATCCTTACCATCTAATGTGAAATAGAAAGGTTGGCTCCATTCACTCCAGTAGTTGAAGCTGTTTTGGCAGCGCACTTGGACTGTGTATCTGATCCCAGAACTGAGCTCATTCAGAGGCACCCATGAACGACCTCTGACCTTCACCACCTAAAAGAGCCACAGTTAATGGAGATTCATTCACATTATGAAGGTTACGTCGCTTTAAATAAGTTAAAATTGAGTGATCTTATCCATATTTACAGTTCACTTTTGAAAAGATTAAATGTATAATGTATCAACAATACCTTACTGCATCTAAAAAATAAACCCTTTTAGTTAAGTACAACTTTAGAGATACACAAATCTACTGAAAAGCTGTTCATATGTAAAAGGGTTTACATTTCAGATTCTGTCGATATGTTGAAATTGTGCGTTTCAGAGTCTATCCGAATGTGCATAAATGTATATGAGCCGCTTTAGATACAAATACCTACAAATTGTAATCCGATCATTGAATAAAAGTAGCTCTTACTGGCAGGTGAAAGATATATTCTTAAACAAACAAATCATCAACCATGCAAGAAATAAAGCATGTATGTAAAATTGTGTGTATGGCAGGAAATCTGATTCTGTGAAAATCTGCGAGACTTTCAGTGGAATTCTGTGGAGGCCTTTAACATAGTTCTCACAAACATTACTTTGTAATGCCATTACAACATATTCATCAGACCAACAAATGAGTCCAATTACCTCCCACTGCTGAAGCGAGGAATTGGAAGAGTATCGGATCTCATAGTTTATGGCATTACTGTCAGGTTGTGTGCCACTCCATTTGAAAATTACTTCGCCTTTTGTCGTCACGTTGTAATGCAGATTGACAGGTGGGTCTGGTCTTCCTGGGAAAGGCAGAAATTCACAATATATTAAATTGTTATTATTTGAAAACTGGTAATGATGCATAGAAAATAAATTATTTTATATATAAATGTATATTTATCTTTTTGTTTATACAGTATTCATAAGTAATGAAGTAATACTGATGAATAATTTACTTCATGCACTTCGCAAAGCACAGAAAAGTTCTTGAAAAAAAAAATTGTTAAGCCATTCTATGTCTAGACATCCTAAAGGTAGAACACAGTCTCATGATGTATCAAAATTCATATTTTTTAATCATTTTTATGAGATGTTGTTTTTGACAGCTCACCACTCCTGAGAGTGTCTTCAACAGTTGTCTGAGGGTGGGGAATCTGCACAATGCATGTGAAATGTGCAATGTGAAAAAGTGGTGGAGGGTGTGAATTAGGAAATAGAATGGCAGTTTAACATTTTGACACCCTACAGTTTCATAGGGGAACATCTTCAGCAAATGGAAACCAATTCCATATACAATTAAAATTCATTAATTCTAAGGTCTGGCTGAATGTGAACCATTAAGAGACATTAACAGGTGATCAATATTAAAGGAGTAGTTCACCCAAAAATGAAAATTTGACCTTATCATTTTTGGGTGAACTATTTCTTTAAGAGAGTATGAGGGCAAAACTACATTTCCAGGATAAATCCATGGTTTTCCTTTTGCTAGTATTGTTTAGTTAAAAACATAAATTTATCTGATCTGTGTCCACATTCAAGTATAAAATAGTATTATTTTGCTCTGCAGACAGTATTTAAGTCGGTCTAGAACAAGATGGCCTCAGCAGCCACTGCTTAGTTTAAAAAAAAAAAAAAAAGGTAAAGCAATTTGCTTTATTTCAATAAAAGCATTACCATTAATGCCAATCAGCTGAGGCAGTCTTTATTAACAGGCATTATCTTTTAAAACCACTACCTCACTGACACTAACATATTACAAAGTAAATGGCTTCTGCTGTTGCAATTAATACAAATAGGCTTACATTGATTGGACTTTTTATTCATTTAATGATTCACTCGTTTACTTCTTTCCAGTATAGATTCAATGTACTTTAAAGAAAGAAAGGAAGTGAAAATGTCAGGACAACTTGTTCTCTTGAAATGAAACCTAAAGGAATCGTTCACCCACACAATTAAACTTTGGACACCATTTATTCTTATTGTACAAGTGCAACAAGATTGTTTACCAAAGCCACATTATGTAACATTTAAATTATGTACTTTTTAAAGGGATATTCAGCAAAAAAAAAGACGATTCTGTAATCATTTACTCGCCTTCATGTTGTTCCAAGCCTGTTACTTTCTTTTCTCCATGGAACACAGGAGTTATTTTACAGAATGTCTAACGTTAGCATTAGCAAACCCAGCTCA
This sequence comes from Megalobrama amblycephala, assembly GCF_018812025.1. Lineage (NCBI taxonomy): Eukaryota > Metazoa > Chordata > Actinopteri > Cypriniformes > Xenocyprididae > Megalobrama > Megalobrama amblycephala. The sequence goes on from NC_063051.1 coordinate 19,067,328, forward strand.
CTAGTTATCACCAATGGAAGATGAAAGAATTATACCAGCTCCCGCTGTGGTGTACAGAGCAGAAGTGTGGACTCATTTTGGCTTCCACTATAATGAAGGCACTAAGGCGATCAACAAGAGTCATGTTGTTTGCTAAATAAGTAATGCCAAAATTCAATAATAACGAAACGCTCTGAATCAGAGCTCAAATAACATCCGCACTGCTGAGAGCGGTGTTTAGATGAATATGTAAATATGTGCTGCGCCCTTTCCTCTCAATAACAAAATAAACACACAACAAAAATGACAGCGGTGAGAAAACAGCCATTAAGAAAGCATCTGATCATAACGATGTTGATATGTTTGCACCAGCTATGCAATTCGACACTCCACTCAACTTACGGTATATTTATTTATATAGCACTTTATACAATAGATTGCTTTAAAGCAAGCAGCTGTGCTAAATATGACACAGGTACTGAGCGCATTAGCGAATAGCAAACATGTAGCTCCTCATCAACAGCTATAATAATGGAGCGCTATTAAATATGAAGCAAAAGACTGTGGACTTCAGACACACATATCAGATTAGCTCAGAAGATAACAACAGATGTATTGTCCTCTTGCAAAGCTATACTTTGGTGGCTTAAGCCCTGATTACTGTCGAAAGCCCCTGATTTTTCATTCACGTTATAAACATCAAATGAATCTAGATTTTAATATTACTTCTTGCCCTTTGTTCACCCTAGCCTGGTGGTGATGAAAAAGAGAAAATGTTGTTTTCAAGCTAAACATAATGTATTAAACAGAGGTCTTGAAACAGATGTCACAATTTATCACCTTTCTTAAAGGGTTAGTTCATCCAAAAATGAAAATAATGTAATTTATTACTCACCCTCTTGTCATTCTACACCCGTCAGACCATCGCTCATTTTTGGAACACAAATTAAGATATTTTTGATGAAATCCAATGGCTCAGTGAGGCCTCTATTGCCAGCAATGTCACTGAACCTCTCAAGATCCAGAAAGCTACTAAAGACATATTTAAAACAGTTCATGTGAGTACAATGGTTCAAGCGACAAGAATACTTTTTGTGCACCAAAAAAAACTAATAAATAATGACTTCACAGCTACCAAAGCTACCAAAGTAAACAAGCACAGGAACGAAATCAATGACTTGACTTCAAAACATTTCCGAACCACTGAGTCGTTATTTTGGGGGGGGTTTTCGGCGCACAAAAAGTATTCTCATCACTTTATAATATTAAGGTAGAACCACTGTAGTCACATAAACTGTTTTAAATATGTCTTTAGTACCTTTCTGGATCTTGAGAGGTTCAGTGACATTGCTGGCAACAGAGGCCTCACTGAGCCATTGGATTTCATCAAAAATATCATAATTTGTGTTCCGAAGATGAACAAAGGTCTTACGGCTGTAGAACAACATGAGGGTGAGTAATAAATGACATAATTTTCATTTTTGGGTGAACTAGCCCTTTAAAGTATTGCAGTATATCGTAACCCCTGTATCGTGATGCATATCGTATCGTCAGATTATTGGCGATACACAGCCCTTCTGAATATCCATTTAAAATGTAACTAATTTAAATGTAACATAATGTGGCTTCGTTAAACATAAACAATCTCATTGCATCTGTACAATGACAATAAAGAGCTTGACTTAAGGTTCAGACCTCTGGTAAGTCATTTAACCATGCCATAGTGAAATTCCATTTCAATCCACTGCCTGGAAAACCACTTAAGAGAGATGTGTATTCTGCAGCCCCCAGTCCCAAAGAACAAACACACCCTAAAACACCTGTTGCCCTGGCATCGGTGAAATAACTAAAATAACATGCTACTAGCGGTATGATCAGTCATTCTGCCACTTTCTGTGCAAGATTACCATACCATTTTACCTTGGTTAGTAAATAATAATCATTTACAAAAATCATAAACCGTAATTGAAATGCTTGCCCATTTCTACTTGAGTTATCAAATAAAATAAAAGGCAGTTTAAATAATGAACAAAACTAAATTATCAGTTTTCCCCAATAAAGTTTGTGATATGAGACCATGTTTAAGACCTACATGTAGAAATATGAAATACCTGAACCTGCAGTACATTTTGCCATAAGGAAACTCAGCAGTACTAGTAACTTTACAGCTACCAAAGTAAACATGCACAGGAACGAATGAAATGAAATAGCTGGTCTTGCTTTGATAACAGAAGAATAATGACATTGGCATTATTCCCATAACTGTTCTGGAAATCACCTCCAAGCAACAGGATTCCAGTTTTGATCGATCAGAATGATTTGATCAATCGATAGATCCATAGATCAATAGATAATACTTCTTAAAAATAACTGTAAATCAAAATGCAATTCTTACTTAGATGATATGAACTGATTTGCATCTTCGGTAACAGTGCGGTAGTCCCATTCGCAGATATATTGATGGTCAACAAGACAGTTGCATCATTGCCATGAAGAGAAACAGAGCACGTGGCAGTATCTTCCCCGGCACACTGAGCAGTATGGTTTTTGTCTGAAAGTATATCCATCTGTAGACTAAAATGAAAAACAAAAAAGGTAAACAATTGACAAGGCTTATTTAATACCCATATATAACATTACATTAAGACTTCAAGGCACTCATAGACAACAGAAGTAAGTCAATTCATCATAGGTGTCCTATGTTGGGGATCAAAACAGGCTAATATTTATCACAGGGGAAATAATCTCAAAGTCAGATTATCTATATACAGGGGAGAAAAATTAAATAATATGAATTAAATGATAACGAACATTAAAAAGTTGATCGTTTATACTATAGTCTAGATGTACTATACATCATCTGCATGATCCCCCCCACACATACAGACTTAATTTGTCCTGAATCCTTTTCAAGCACAAATGGGAGCAGCAATACACCAGCAGCCATTCAGCCAATCAGTAGTATGAAAACAAAGGACTTACACTATTTGTTGAGGACTAACAGTGAACAGACTAGCAGTGGATGCTGCTCTGTGGCTCTTTGCATTGCAAATCAAATTTGTCCGTTCACCTTCAAGCCAGCACAGGATGTCCAAACAGTTTCCTGAAAAGAGATTGCATTCTCTCGTTAGCTTCTTTCATCACAGCCTATCGCAATTAGAAGCCTCTAGAAATAACATCTGCAAATTATTCCTGTCAGAACACAGGCTCATTAAATGGTGCGCAAATAACATGAAAGATACAAACACTGTGCACTGAATAAATATCAAATGAATAAATATCAATTATTCATAGTCTAGTTCAGATTCTGGCAGGATCGTTTTTAAGTTTTATACTTGCACTATTGCAGGAATCCAATAAAAGTATCTGGGGAATATTTTTTCTCTTTAAACTTTGAGTTTTATGAATGCTTTATAATGTTATGGAAAAAAAAATGTTACGGAAAAATAAGCATCTACCTCTGAGTATTTGCATTGATTCCTTTTCTGTTTTTTAAAAGACACTTTACACTTTAATAGGATTGCAAACCCTAACTTATTTTACATTTAAATGCTTTAAATTTATTTGTAGACTTTATCCTGAGGCCTACCGCAGAGAAGAGAAAGTAATGAGAATTGATTAGTATGTGTAATGGCACTCATCTACTTGTCTGGAGAGGTCAATCCTCTCAGTCTCTCTGGTTTATAGCTGTAGCTAAGACATCTTCACTTAATGGACAAGGTCATCACATGAAAATATAAACTAAACAGCTTTTTTGAGAACTTAAAATGTTAAGACTAGCTCACAAATTGCCTTTTGTTTATTTTGAACACTACTGTTTAAAAGTTTGGGGTTGTAAGTTTTTTTAATGTTTTTGAAAGAAGTCACATGCTCACCCAGACTACATTTATTTGATGAAAAATACAGTGAAAACAGTAAATCCTTCTAATATGCTGATTTGGTGATCAAGAAACATTTCTTATTATTATCAATGAAAAATTATGCTTCTTTTCAGGATTCTTTAAAGGGATAGTTCACCCAAAAATGAAAATTTGATGTTTATCTGCTTACCCCCAGGGCATCCAAGATGTAGGTGACTTTGTTTCTTCAGTAGAACACAAATGATGATTTTCAAAAAAAATGCATAAACAAATCCATATTAAACCCTGCGGCTCGTGACGACACATTGATGTCCTAAGACACGACATGATCGGTTTGTGCGATCAGACCTCACTAAGCGAGTGCTGAACGCAGTTGGACATAGTGGTGTATTAGAGGTAAAAAATGATATAAATAATGTTCGGTTTCTCAATGTGCCACCATGAGCCGCAGGGTTTAATTTGGATTTGTCTATGCATATTTTTTGACTCTTATAAATTGTGTTACCATTCACTCGCATTATAAGACTGACAGACGGCAGTGGTTGCAGTTAAAAATCATCATTTGTGTTCTACTGAAGAAACAAAGTCACCTACATCTTGGATGCCTTGGGAGTAAGCAGATAAACATCAAATTTTCATTTTTGGGTGAACTATCCCTTTAAAGAAAAGAAAGAATAGAATTTAATTTAAAAAAAAAATGGTAGCAATGTACTGCAAAAGACACTTTTTATCAATTTAATGCATCCTTGCTGAATATAAAAGTATTAATTTTTTTTATCTTTTGAATGTCAGTGTATGTAGAACAAAATGCTGACAACTATCACAAATCAGCTCATTAGAAAATGTTTTTATCTTTCCTGACAGAGCAAAAAAACATTTAAATGAAATTCAATGTATTGATCATTTCTCTGGTCTTGACGTCAAAACGTATAAAGCTGACAGAACACCGATTGTGAAGCAAACATCAATTGCATTTTATAGCTCTTCTCTGATAAAAGTGTGCTTTCTATCTGCTTAATCAGAAGATCAACAATACAGTGACTATCAACAAATATTACTACTCAACCATTTTTACAGACAGTACAGCAAAAAACAGTAATTTTGTGTAAACTTTCTTAATTTCTAAAATGTCAGCTTTGAAGTTGTAGCTATAAATTAAAAAAAAGCAATGACTGTAATATCAGACAGGATGAATTTACCAGAAAGGGCAAGTGATTTACTAGAGGATTCCACTTTCGAAGCATTTAGCAGCTGACATTGTTCTACGGTTTGGTGTTCCGAAAGACCACTGTCAACTGTCTGAGCAAAGGGCAGCTCACAACATAGCAGAGACTTCCACTTCAGGTCTTCATAAACACCATCCCTGCCATCAGAAGGACTCAGAGCAGCAAGACCTGAAACACAAGGAGTGACATTGATTTGCAATGCTATTCAAATCTAACTATCAAACAGTGGGAAAACACATATGGCAGACCAATGCCATTTCTAAGAAAAAAACATCTATAGACAGATTCAGTTCTCAGAAGTGCTCAGAACTGTACATTCATCTGAAAGCTGCTCAAGGACGACACAACTTGTGCAGAACTGCAACATAAGTGAGCCATCACATATTTCTAGGAGTGTGACGAGACAGGTAGCTCACGAGACGAGACAAGACTCGATATTGAGTTCACGAGAACGAGACGAGACAAGATTTTTACACACTATTTTTAAGAAATCCTCAATGACTACAAAAATATTCTGCAGGTGGATTTGAAATGTTTTAACTAATCATCTTGTAATGAATGTAATTTCAGTTCTACTTTCTGGGTATGAATTATCATATGCAGTAAAAGACAACAATATTCAAGCACTGTAAAAGGTTTTGCCACTAACTCAACTGACTGACTTCTCTTCTGTATGATTTCAGTCTCTTTAGGCCTTACTGTACATGATTTATGAGCTTCTACAACTTTTGACCTCCTAACTGAACTCCTTTCCACAAACTGATCATAGAAATAAAAACATTATAAATAAAAATGGTAACACTTTACAATAAGGTCTCATTTATTAACATTAATGTATTAACCAACATCAACTAACAATGAGCAATATATTTGCTACAGTATTTATTAATCTTTATGTTAGTTAATAAAAATAGTCATTCATTGTTAGTTCATGATAGTTCACAGTGCATTAACTAATGTTAACAAATGAAACCTTCTTGTTTGTGCTTAATAAGATTAAGAGAAAACTGTTATTCATTTTTATGGTAACACTTTACAAGTGCAACCATAATCGCACTCTCTCAATATTCAAAGTGCAAATAAGACCAAATTTTTCTTTGATACAGAGCTAAGAGATGGTTACAACTACACAGCCCAGCCTAAAATAGCTTACAAATTGGGAGATATTTGCATTCATCAGGGAGCCGCTTTCAAAATGTGGGGTATTGAAATCGCGTTTGAATGCGCGCTCGCGTTTACTTTCACTTTCAGCGATTGCGCGTAACTCTGTGAATATGGAGCGGCGGCAACCGTTATCCAACTGAATTAAATGTTTTTTATTTAAAATTCAAAGCAAAACGACAGTGGAGGCGTAATGTAAACGTAGCGGTGGCATATTCTTTCCTAATCATCCTAACCACTCTGTCATGGGCATATCACGAGACTACTTTTTACCTCGACGAGAAATCTCGTCACATTTTAGTCTCGCGAGATCTTGTGACACAAGATCTCGTCACACCCCTACATATTTCCAAACAAAGATTTTTCTTGAGATTTCTTGAGTGTGTGTGTGTGTGTGTGTGTGTGTACTTACTATTTTAAGAAAATCGTAACAATTTCAAGTTATTTTTTTCAAATAAAGACTGCAATTATTTATTAAATGTAGTGTGTTATGTACCACTAATGTTACTACATGGATGGAACACTAAAAAAATAATGACTATAAAATAATGACTATTTTCAAACAAGTTTCTCTCCCCCCATCTGCCATTGGTTAGTAAGAGTTACTGTGATTTTCATAGTTTCCAGTCACATGACTGGCACAGAGACCTGGAGGGCAAAACATCCAAAGAACTGGTGCACAGGCCTGCCCATTTTCCATATGTTTAACAGCCACAAATATTTAGATCACCTCTCAAATGAAGGAAATTGTGACAGGCTGGTCAGGATGGTCAAACTCAGTTGTCTCTGTATATTAAACTGGGAAAAATATTTTGACATTAAACTTTAGGGATGCACCAATATTACATTTCTGGTTGACTCCGATAAGAGTTAAAGGATTAGTTCACTTTAAAATGAAAATTACCCCAAGCTTTACTCAGCCTCAAGCCATCCTAGGTGTGTATGACTTTCTTCTTTATCATGAACACAATCAGAGTTATATTAATAAATATCCTGACTCATCCAAGCTTTATAATGGCAGTGAACAGGACTAATAAGAAAGTGCATCCATTCATCATAAACATATTCCACACGGCTCCAGGTGGTTAATAAAGGCCTTCTAAAGTGAAGCGATGCATTTGTTTAAGAACAATATCCATATTTAACAAGTTATAAAGTAAAATACCTAGCTTCCGCCAGACCGTCTTCCATAGTCAACTTATAAAGAAAGCATAACTGACGTTGCGTTTATGCGTTTATAATGGATGGATGCACTTCAGCTTCGTACTCGTTGGTCCCATTCACTGCCATTATAAAGCTTGGATGCGTCAGGATATTTATTAATATAACTCCAATTGTGTTCATTAGCAAGAAGAAAGTCATATACACCTAGAATGGCTTGAGGGTGAGAAAAGCTTGGGTTAATTTTCATTTTAAAGTATAAATAGAGACCAAATTTTTCTTCAAGCATGATACAGAGCTAAGAGATGGTTACAAATACACAGCCCTAAGATAGCTTTCATATTGGGAGTTATTTGCATGCATCAGGGAGCCGCTTTCAAAATGCGGGGTATTGAAATCGCGTTTGAATGCATGCTCGCGTTTTACTTTTGCTTTCGATTTCACGATCACGCACACTCTGTGAATAGGGAGCGGCGGTGCTGAGCGTGCATTCTTCAAGATCAGATATTTGTCATACGCTAGACTCTGTTGTGCAACGAATCCTCCGCCATGGTATTTCAGTCATCTCGTCAATTACTCTCGTCACGTGATCAGTGAACTCTGATTCCTTCTGCACTACGTACGACTCTGCAATTCGCTAAATGGTTTTTATTTCTATAAAAATCAAAATGACAGTGGATGCATAGCGTAAACATAGCGGTAGCGTATTCAATCCTAATTTCACCCTCACACTCCCATCATGGCAATATCACAAGACAGCTTTTCACCTCGACGAGAAATCTCGTCACACCCCTACTAAAAACTACAATCAATCATTTTAAATGCTAAAAGTAAATTTAGGCATCACAACAATATAATGTATAGTTCAGTATGAATCATCTGATAATCAATATGGCACTGATATATCGTGCATCCCTATTCATTTACATTTACGTTCATTCATTTAGCAGAAAGCGACAACATTATCCAAAATGGCAAAACACTTCAGCCTCAGTTACCAGTTGCACTACTGTTAGCCTGAAGGCCTGTGGCCCTTTCTCATCTATACATCTGTATATACGTGAGGCCCCTGGGTGGCTCTTATAAGTTTATAGTCTGATTCATGATGTGGGTGTAATCACCACCCCTTATTTTCAATCTCTCTCTCTCTCACTATCTCTCCGTCTTTTCCTATCTCTCTGTCCATTCATCAGCCTCCTGCACTCTGTGCGCTGAAGCATAACCCACACTAATGCATCTGAGGTGGGCAGAGGGACTGTTGACAGCTGGTGGGTGTCCAGCATGCTTTGTAGGTCTTTGCCTCGACAGCAAATGGGAAATGGAAAACAATGAGAATACGCTAGACAGCGGGTCAGGATAACACAGAGATTTTGAATGAAAACAGGAAGCATAATTTTAGCAAAGAAGGAACAATAAATGCATCAACGACTCACCTTGTGAAACGGCAATGAAATTCACAAGAAGCATAAGCATGATAAACAAATACCTGCGGGAAAGAGAGGACATCTGTAAAATGGTTCAGTATGGATATGACTCACTAACTTCTTTTACACTGGAATGATCAAATCTTTAAGCTCAAACAGTGTGACGGTGTTCAGTTTACTCATTATACATCAGAGTCCCTTTATAATGTTGCCTAATTCAAAAGGCTTATGTTGTTGTTTTGTTAAAAAGCTTCAAACAAAATTACCTAGATTTGTACATTTTTTAATTAACACATGACTCGTGCCTATTGAAATATGTATCACAATGCTAGGTTATTGCTATGCAGTGTTATTTTGGTTTTATTTATATACTATTATAGTTTTTTATTCATATTTTGAATTAGCTTTTTTTTTCTTTTTCTTTTTTTAAAGATTTATTTTTGGCGTTTTTGCCTTTATTATGATAGGACAGTGATTAGACAGGAAGCGAAGTGGGAGAGAGAGAGGGGGACGGGATCAGGAAATGACCACGAGCAGGGACTCAAATTCGGGTCACCTGAAGCGCATTGGCGCTACATGTCACCGCACTGCCCTTGAGGCCATCGGCGCCGATTTATTTATTTATATATATATATATATATATATATATATATATATATAATTTCTGTTTACCGTAGCTTTCATTTATATTAATTTAGGTTTAGTAATTTTACTTCAACTTATTTTATTACAATCAGCTGCCTAAGCAACATTTCTAATTTTCTTGTTTTTCGAATTTAAGTTTCTCAAAGAATATTTATTTTTTATTTTATTCCATCTTGATCTCACTTAACGAATATGATTTTTAACAGTGAAAATACTAAAAATATTAGTTAACTACAACCACACTGCTGGAGTGTTTTGAGTAGTTGCTATTGGAGAATTTGAAAAGATTTATCACTCGAGTCCCACCTTCAATGTAAGTCTATAAGGGATGGACCATTATAACAGTTCTCACTGATACCGATAAATGCGATAATTATTTTCACGTTATGGCCGACATTAAAATGTGATACTTTATTTGTCTAAAATAAAACGCTCATCTTAAATGCTTCAAGTAAATTTAGGCATCACAACATTATAATGTACAATATGAAAGATTAGCTAAAGATTACATTAAACAGTATCATTAAATTATTGTTTTTTTTTTTTTTAGTTTAACTGTGGTTGAGGAAAAAGGTAAATTAACATACACAATTAAACACTCACTATCAGATATCCAATATCGACTGATACCGATACATTTAAAAATCATAATTATCAGCTGATAATCAATTTGGTATCGATATACAGTACAGTGCAGCTCTAAAGTCTATGAGATTATATTTTCTATTTTGTAAGTCAGATTGCTTAAAATCAATTAGCACGACTCTCCCCATCAAGCTACATGATTTGGAAAATGTTAAGAAAGACAATAAAAAGAATGTGTCATCCAAAAAAAATTGCATGAAATGTGCAATATCACATGGCTAGTTTTATGTACTCCTCAACAAAACAACTCAACCAAATTACAGAAATGAAAATTCCCTCTCATTAACAATTCATTAGCCATTAAGAAATGAGTAATCAATGACAAGTAATAGTCAGCACGGCTATAATCTAAGTCCTCATAGAATCTAATTAGAGATACTTACATCATTTCACTTGATCGTGAGCATAATTTCTCTTCTTGGTGGAGTGATGGAGTCTGTGACGAGAGAGAATAAGAGAAGAATGGTGACAAGAACCTCTGTGTGGAAAAACTCTTAGACAGACAAATTAGATTTACACAAAAACACTGAAGAAGAAAAACGCAGGCATAGTTTTACTCTCTTAAGGGACACAGACTTCATTTCTGAGTCACTTAATGGAAAGTAAAGCAGGCAAAACGTTTTTGGAACGCATTTCACGTGTCAGGCAGTAATATGACACCGGTTTCAGACTGAATTACTCTGCTCTGACCATATTTGTTTTTGATTTACTGGCGTACACTCTCTGACGAGGCAAGTCACCTTTTTTTTTTTTTAAATGATGAGCATGACTGCTTCCCGAATTCTGTTTTCTCAGTACGTGAATGTATTTAAATTCTAAGGTACATTTAACGAAGTGTAACACCGTTTTGATTGTGTGCCTGCGCAAACATGTTAATGACAACAACGCCCATGTTTAAGCATTTCCTGGCATTTTATTCTAAGCAATATTGTGAAATCAAAAACCTGTTTTGCCAAAATGATGCAATGACGTTCCAGCCAGTACACAAGTGACAAAGTAAATGGATAAAAAAATGTCAATACCAGTGTTTCATTACCTTCCTTGCATTCAGCAAATATAACACTACAGACCCCATAATGCAATGTTTTTAACACCATCTGTTAGAGCCACCTGGAGTTGCTGTTGAACCAAACATGATATAAGATAATCTGACATAAAAACAGATCAGACATGAATATGGAGGGAGATGAAGCAAGTGGCCATTCATGTAAAGCCTTTTTCCAGGAAGGCTCTTGTGATAACATCCTTGTATATTCATGTAAAAAAATCAAATATCAAAACAACGATGATGATGTTCAATTTTGTGTCAACAACATAAATCAAATGATAACCAAAATGAATATTAACAAATGCTGGAACATCTCAAAGTTGATACACTCAGTGAGTTGAGTGATTTGATTATTGCAATGAGAGAAAACAGTGATATAGTGAAGCCACTCAAAACAGAGTCCCACATGTTCTGGAAGTTGCATCAACATGTTATTATCAAATTAAATGCAGCAGAACTGGGCAAAAAGATCAAACCAATAGATGTTAACCCCCAAATGACCAAGTGACACAATAGTGATAATTAAAGCTGTTAAGGGGTTTGAACCTACATCCTTTCAGTTACTAGCCTAAACAGATCTCTAACCATTTTTAATTACAATGACTTTTCAATAGAGCATTATGAATTGAAGAAGTTAATATGAAATTGGAATCCTACACTCCTCTTCTGATTTTCTACACTGCCACATATGTAACGTGAAGTCCAAGACATATCTGCTAATTGATTATTTCAAATGGTTCCTTTCAAAGGACTGGTTAAAAAAAAAAAGTACAATAGGTTTCCTTTTCTTAAGCGGCCTTGGTTCTAGAAGTATTTTTTCTATGGAGATTTTTAAATAAAATCTTCATGAAGAGTTATAAGACATGAAGCACACAAACCACCTTCAAAGTGGTTACAAACTTTGACTTGAAGCAAAAAAGTAGTTACAATATTGTGTTACTCCCTAAAAAAGTAACTAATTGTGTTAGTTACTTTTTATGGAAAGCAATTTGTTTTATTACTTTTGCATTACTTTTTCTCACCTGGGCTGGGTTTGCTTGTTTGCTTTTTAAAAGTTTTCTTTTTGGCAAATGTAAAGGCTTTTTCAGGAGGCACAGTGGTTCAGTGGGTAGCACTATCACCTCACAGTAACAAAGTCATCGGTTCAAGTCCCGGCTGAGCCAGGAGGCCTTTCTGCACGGGTTTCCCCAACAATCCAAAAACACGCAGTATTAGAGAGGCAAAATTGTCATGTGTGTGAGTCCCAAGCCATGTAATGGGGAGGCTTGGGGAAAGACCTGGCAACCTACCTTGGAAAAATCATCATCAGGAAAATTTATGGACTGTCTCTTGCATATGGTGAGAGATGATTAATGAATGAATGCAAGGTTCTTTCACTCTAAAAGTGAAATGAATAAAGCCCGTTAAAACCAAGAATGATAACTATAAAGACATATTATATTTTCTCCTACTGGACTGTTTATGTTATAAACACAGTGCAGCACTTCCAGGTTCTACATCAGAACGTCGGTTTAGTATTGGCTGACGCTGTAAATGTGAGCAGCACGAAGAATGCGTGTGATGCTGACGCAGGAGCCGGCCAATAATGAGCCGGCATTCTGATGTAGAACCCAAGACCGCTGCACTGTGTTCAATAGTTCAACAGCATAGGAGACTGACAGGGAAGAGAAGAAATTGTTGAATTAAGTCGTTTTTTTTGTTTAGTTTTTGTGCACAAAAAGTATTCTCAGCACTTCATAAGATTAAGGTTGAAGCACTGTAGCCACATGGACTATTTTAACGATATCTTTACTACCTTTCTGGGCTTTGAAATTTGGAATGGTATTGCTGTGTATAGTGAGATCAGAAAGCTCTCAGATTTCATCAAAAATATCTTAATTTGTGTTCCTAAGATGAACGAAGGTCTTGCAGGATTGGAAAGACATGAGGGTGAGTAACCAATGACAGAAATTTCATTTTTGGGTGAACTAACCCTTTAATTGTCCACACAATGCAAAGTTGCAATATCCATTTTGGTGGACATTTCATTACAGACTCTTGGCTTATGTTATTTTTCACTAGGTATTCAACTGTTAAACATGACTATTTTAAAAAATAAGTTGAAAAAACTTGATGGGTCCAACAAAGTAGGCCTATGACTAACAACCTTGTAGCTCACAGTAGGTCTGTCTCTAAAGTTGTATACGTTATTGTTAAAAATCTGTTCTCCTTGGGAGAAAATGCATGGGATTTTTACTTCTGTTGAACTCTATTCAGAAAAACTCTATTCAGAAAAATCCAGAAATAAGCAGTAATATTTTTCTGAAATCTATTCAGAAAAATATTACTGCTTATTATGGATTGTCAACTATGTTTTATTATTAAGGATGTTTACAGTAATTTATTGCACCATTTCAAATTGTAGTATCCATTATATAAAAAACTAAGAATCTAAATATAATATGCATAATTCACATAAAATAATGCATTACACATTAAATTGTCATACAAATATAACTTTCGCCCCATCAGTCAAATCCTCAGTTATGTCCACATGCTCTAACTATCATTCAGCCCTTCGGCTCACTGTGAATCGGATGATTCTCAGTTCAATTAATCCAATTTAGTGAGTTGTGTTGACTCACGAACTGCTCGGACCGATTTGTAAACCGGTTCAATCGACTCACTAATAGTTACTTCCAACTCAAAATAACTATTCGTCCACGAATTGGACGTCGTTATTGACAACATGGACAAGGAAACACCGTCATTGCTCCGGACACATAATGGAGGAAACCCCAAGAAAATGATACTGCCTCTGATATTCAAAACCACAACATGAGCCGTGTCTGTGTAGATAAAAACATTAGACTGGAGGAATATTATCTAAGAATGTTTTGATAAGCGCGCACAAAACATGTTACTAAACTAGAAAAGGTGATTAAACAAATGTCATCGTGGTTTTATGATTAAAACATGACAAGCGAGATGAAGCGACCTAAAAATCATCGAACTGCTGCCTGAGATCATCCGCTTGAACTCACAGTGTGAAATATGTGCAGAATGTCTCACCTGAGGTAACGTAATCGCACTTCTGACTGTCCTCAGATTTCCAACTCTTGTCAAAGTCTCACGTGTGTTACTCCGCTTAAAAATGAGGACAAAGCTCCAGATCCAGAGTTAAGCTCTTCCTCCTGTAATGAGGAATGTCTGTAGTCGGTTATGCAGACTAAGAGAGGCGTGTGACTTTCTGAATGTTTCCAGTGCTCGGCATCCTGACCTGAACTCAAGCGCTGCTGCTGCTGCTGCTGTGAGTTTCCCGGCGGAGGGAGGGGCAACATTTACGGAGCGTATTGCGTCACACCAAAAACATCTTCATTGTTTCATTTTTGGCAAGGAAAAGAAAGTCTGCTACATTTTGTCTACAAACCTTCCTTAAGGAAGTATCTGAATAGCCTACTTCTTTGTTCTATTTTGTTCCAGTGAAATTCATATTCGCCGAATGTTAGTTTAACTGGAATAGGATAAATGAATAGGCTCGTGCTTAATGTTAATGTCTTTATTTTCAATCGCAAACGCGTCCTACATTAGAACAGAAAGTATAGTTTTTAAGTTGAAATTTATCACACTTCAATCGATTAATAATGTGGTATTTCTTATTAATAATATACCATCGTTATTGTTTCAACAGAGACAGTTAAACATATAATAATTTGTAACTGAATAAAATGAACGTCTTACGGTATGACCGACCGAATCACTTGCACTGTTGCAGTTTGGCGGCATTACGTCATCTGCATGATCTCAGCATGCTGTCATCATCTAAAATGAGCGCGAGGAGCCTCTCGCGTGACGTGCTTCTCTCAACTGTGGTCAAATTGAATTTGCTTCACACTACTTTACTTGTTTTTCACTGTAGAACACATTTAATACTTAATCAATATCTCACTAAAATATATTTATTAGTTTTTAGACCGATCACTTATAGCCTTTCATGAGTGGTGTAGCCCTTTTCATATTCAAATGTATTCAATTTATTCATTTGATTAATTTCTTATTATTCTTTATACATTATTATTCTTTTACATGATATTGATTTCTTAAATCATTTATATATTTTCTACTCTGATATGTCTGTTTATTTCCAAATGTAAGCTCTTTGGTGTCTCTTCTGTGCTGTGAGATTGAGTGGGTGTATTTTCGTTCAGAGTTCATTACGTGATGTACCTATATAAAAATATGTCTGTTTCCATCTCTGCAAATGAGATAATGCAAAAGTGTCAAATCAACACATTGTATAGGGTATCTATTTTCATCTATCTTTGACATTTGACCACCAGTCACGCAAACTTAGCCGTTACACCAACTATGACATTATTTATACATTTGTTTGACCTTTTCTTAGACCAAAACATAAGTTTAAGAGGATGTAATTTTCCTGCATGTATATTCGTTGCTCTTATTTGGCTTTTTCTGCTTCTGCTCCTCCATCTGCTTCTATTACCTCTCCTTTCATTCTGCAAATATCTTGTTTTTTGGGTCCTTCTTCCTCTATACACTGATTGTGATCTCACAATCTTCATCCGTTGAATAGATACTCTGGATTTTAATATAAAATATTTACTTGATTAATGTCTCTATAATTTTATATTATAACTTAATAAATTTGTTATTCCTTATTCAAATGTGATCTCTGACATTTGTCTGCCTGGATCTCATTGCGTCAATAAGAAAATATATTTCATCAATATTTATCATTAAACCTAAATATTATAACAATATTAAGGCATTTCTTCATCTCTGCTGTGACATCTATTAGACCTTGGATGATGTTAAACCCACAAGCGATTTTCAGTAAGGCAATACACGCAAACATTTGCGTCACAAATGTGAATATCAACCCCCAAAACAGCTCAGAAGTTAACAATGATGCTCAGAGGCTTGAATGTTTATCGACTTTTATCAAGCTTTTCCAGGCCCATATACACACAATGGTACTACAGCAAGCCCAGTGCTCACAATAACCATTTAAATGCATGACATGTACTATGTGGCCCCTCTCATGCTGTGATCTGTACCAAGAACATCTCTTTTGCAGTTCACAGGAGGTTGGAGACAGTCAGCAGGAGGCAATCTGGATGGCGACCATGTTTATCAAAACTTTATAAAAATCAAAAGCTTAAAATCAATTACCATAGTACATATCCATAACAAACATATGCATTGGATTTAAAGCTGTGGAAAATAAAGATATATATTTATATAACAGGTCTTTCCAGCCATGAGTTATTCTACCAGTATCACCATGGGAACCGCTTCACCGTTTGAATCACTCCACTTTCAGCATTCTCACCAGCGAGTGTCATGGAGGACAAGCAAACCTTTGTATAGACCTGTTATTTTGTAACAGAATGTAGTTTTAAGAGTTTTTTTAGGCAAGAATGTAGTTGTTTAGATCTGAAATATGTGACTCATATCCTATTTTTCCCTCATTTGTTTAAACATTTTTGGAGATGTGAGCTCGGCCGTCAGCAGCCGTTCAGTGCTTGTGTACCCGCCGAGAACAGCTTCATCTCAGCCACTGTCTCTTATAGTGGTTAAACATGAGGCATGAATTCATTTTGGGTACATAAAAGGGCAATCTTTGGTCTTATTAATCTATTGCTTGTTCCTGAGCAAATCGAATTGGGCTTTGTTAAATTTAATAATATTAAGGCTATATTTAACTTAACGTTACATCCTGTAAAGCACTGCTTTTGTACATTTGACTGAATTGTACAATTGTGTTTATTTCCTATTGTCATTTATAATGGCTATTGTTAATTTAAATATTGTTGTTCAATAAATATTATTTTATATATGATATATATGATAATGTGTTGCAAATTTGGTATTGAGAAAGGGTCCATTAGTGCGTAATAGACTGAGTGAAAGTTACATTAATATGGCTTTTATGTAATACAAATTCATACATTTATATGTTAGCCTAAATATAAACATAATGTGCATAATTCGCATATAGTAATGCATTCACATTAAACAAGTATTGAAATTATTATGAATTTGTATCTCTCGTGTTTCATATTAGTTGATAAAACTGTCAAAAAATGAAATCATAAGCTTATATAATTACATTTATTTGTAACATTTCTATTGTTCCGCTTATAACTTTCGCCCCATCAGTCAAATCCTCAGTTCACATGCTCTAACTATCAGCTTCAGCTCATTCAGCCCTTCAGTTCATTATGAATATGACATGTCAAAAAGAGTTGGTTCTCAGTTCATTCAGTGAGTACAATGATTAGACGCAATTAGATACTTGTTCGTTTAAAACATTCAAAGGATTCATTTTGTTCTCCCCTCAGGCTCTCCAAGGTTACAGGTGTTGACGCAGTAAACAGTGACAGCAGAACAGATGCATTTGTGTGGGTATATATTTGCATGTGGGCTGCCAATGGTTTGTCCCAGCTTAGTGTAGGTGTTCTTTGACAGCAGGGGGGCTGACGCTCTCCTTCTGCCCAGGTCTGACCCTGAAGAATGAGACTAGTCATGCATAGCATGAGCTGTGGTTAAATCACTAGCGCCTGGGAAGCCCTGCAGAGTCTGAATGGCGAGGGCAGAGGAGCATCCCCAAGGGAGATATTTCAAATGAGTCACAGCATGGCCTATAATACTGCATTATGGCTGCACAGCAACTGTTGCACTGATATGCAATGATTGTTATGAGGTGAAAGCATCAAAAAACACAAACCAATTAAAGAAACACGATATCCAGAAAAGCTACATTTTTTCCTAGAAATTACAAGCTTTTCAGTCTTTGAAATGCCAAGAGTCTCCAGGCGTATTTACGTTCATGTGTTTTCGTTCATTGTAGCTCAAACATATTTTCATCTGTCAAATCAAAGCACTGAAAATGTGGCAAAAGCAATTACAAACCAAAAGGTAACTGAAATAAATAAATAAATAAATAATACTTTTGTCTATTTTTTGAACCATTTTCATGATTATTTTTAAACCATTTCAAGTCTTGTGTCTGAATATGCATACTTTCCCACTGTACATAAAGTAGTACATAAAATGAGCAGTAGCATCCAAATTAGCAAAATTTATAAAGCAGTATAGGCAAAAGTATGAATTATCGTACTTCCACTGAGATTCTGAATTGTGTATTCAATGGGCAATCTGCAAAATGTGTTTTTTTCTCCCCTAGAAATAAAAATTTGTATGTCTTTGAAATTCCAAGAGTCTGGGAAAGTATCATGTGATTATGTCCATTTTAGCTCATATATATTGAATCTGTCATATCAAAGCACTGAATGTGTGGCAGTTATCAAACCAAGTGGTAACTTCAAAAAAAAATAAAATCTTTTTTTTTTCAGAACTACTTTTATGAGTCATTTTTTGTGATTATTTTTAACCAACTGAAGGCCGTCTTCTGAATATACTTCACTACTGTATAGAAGGTGAAATGTAGTATGTTAAAAGCAGTGTTGGGGGTAACGCATTACAAGTAACGCGAGTTAAGTAATCAGTCTGCTTGGTTACACTTTATTTTAATGTGTCTTTATTACACTGTAATTATACATTTAAGTCTTAAATCAGTCCCTCCAGAAAAACGCGATTATGCGATCGCCTGATTTAACGCATAATCAGCCAAAGTCCGCATATTTATGCGGGGGTCGCATTTTTTTGCCGCATAAATTGCCGATTTCAGCAAGCAAAATATGCGGGGCTAGCATGATTTCATAATCCCTGTATTTTCGTTGCAAAAAAGTCACATATATCTTAGCAGAAAGTTGAAAAATGTTGCATTTACTTCACACAAGTAAAGCGCCATTATTTCCCCCTATTGCCATGGGAACCTTATGAAGTGACATAATTACGCGACGTGAACATCATCTGCAAACCCCGCGGTGAAACCAGGGTGAAACCATGATGAAGCACGCAAATCATTCTCATTTGTCAACAAAAATAAGCGCAAAAGACCGCGAAGCAGTTTCCCGGTGTGTTACATGACAGTGGGGGCAAATAATTTTGCACTCCGTGCAACTGCGTGTTGGACCACAGACGGAAGTTTGAGCCATGTGTTAATTAAGGTCTTACATAAAACAGATTGAGAACTTAAATATTCTGTGATTTAGTATGCTTGCTTATCATAGGAAGTAATAAGAAATGATTCTTTACATTAAGGTAGTAGTAGCTTAGTGAAAACAGGGTGTTGGGGAAATCACCTTTTTTTCTCTCTTTTTCATCAAACCGCAGTTTTTGCAAGTCCCCGCAATTTCATCGCATAAAATTGCAAAAATATCCCGCATATTCCATCGCATTTTTTAAGAAAACGTGCCGCATAATCAAGGATTTTTGCCCGCAACAATCACAAAAAAAAATCCGCGTTTTTCTGGAGGGACAGTTAAGTACTGAGTAATATTAAGTAACTACATGTACTTACTATAGGGTTAGGGTTTGGTTTGGTTTAGGGTTAGTTGTATGTAATTATGCATAATTTATAGTTATTACTAGTAACTACATGTAACATACAGTGTGTAACAATGACATTGTAAAATAAAGTGTTACCCTCTACTTTTGTCAAGTAACTAGTAAAGTAATGCATTACTTTTAAATATAAAACAAAATATCTGAGTTACTTTTTCAAATAAGTAATGCAAGTAACTTTGTTTACCCATTTATTGACTAGTGCATCCAAAATGGTCAATATTCATATTCATGCATTTTATTCATTATGGCTTATGACGCCTGCCAAGTACTGCAGAAGCGATGGTGTTTTCAGAATTAGTTGCTCATTTGAACTTGATGTACCTTTATATCAAAATATGTCTGTTTCCATTTCTTCAGACATGTGATAATCCAAGATCACCCCTTAAGGGTGTCAAAACAACACCTTTTGTATCTATTTTCATCTATTTTTGACATTTGACCAGTCACTCTGACCTAGCCGTTACACCAACTATGACATAATGGATAAATCTGTTTGACCTTTTCTCATTAGACCAACACATAAGTCTGAGTGCGATATAAGTTTTCCTACGCTTATGGTATAAAACAGACTGGGTCTTTGATAGTTTAGCTTTTCTTTACTTTTTCTTTGCTCTTTTGTCTTAATTTTGTTCCTTCTTTCTCTATATTCTGATCTTCATCTATTAGATATACTCTAGATTTTATTATGAACTATTAATTACTTAATTTGTTTGTCTCTATACTTTTTAATTTAGAAATTTGTTATTCCTTATTCGAATTTGATCTCTGACATAATCATTGCTGGACTGCCTGGATCTCATTTTCTCAAGTTTTTGCATCATTGACTGACACCTCTCCTTGTCCCCATGTTGAGACAAATCGGGAGTAAGTGCAGAGGCGATGTGTGCGCTGTGTAAACATGATATTTATTCTAGACTAAATGTGAGCATACATATACTCATTTACTTATTCTCATGTGTCTAATTCTACTGTATTCCAGAATGGCAGCACAGCTGAAAGGCTTGTTTGTTTGATCTTCGCCCTCTGCTGTACAGGCATGAATTTGCATTTCATTCAGCCTGAGGCTTATTCATTTAGCTTTTGGTGTAAAAGAAATAGTGAAAAATATAACTTTTTGTTGTTATAAAAACAAACAATCAAACAGCCCAGCCCAGATGAGAAAAAGTAATGCAAAAAGTAACTTATCGCATTACTTTCCTTAAAAAGTAACTAACACAATTAGTTACTGCATGTTTTAGGGAGTAACGCAATACTGTAATGCATTACTTTTAAAAGTAACTTTCCCCAACACTGGTTAATTGAGCAGCATGTCTGAATTTGCAATAATTATAAAACAGTATAGGTGAAATTAATTCTGCTGAGTTTCTGAAGCGTGCATTCAATTGAGAATCTGCAAAATATATTTTTCCTAAAACTTTTAAGACTTTGAAAAGCCAAGCGTCTGGGGAAATAAGATGCCTGTTATATAGCTCATATATATTAAATCTGTCCTATCAAAGCACTAAATGTGTGGCTGAAGAAGTTATTTAGATAAAAGACTGAGGATGCACAGCTCAAATTCCTTTAGATAAGATATGGATCTCTCTCCAAAAGGAGGGTTAACCTCATGCGCTCACTATGTCATGTTCTCTGGAGATCTTGCACGCCAACCTCATGCGCTCTCTATGTCATCTTCTCAAGAGATCTTGCATGTGCGGCACTAATAAAATATTCAGAGGTTTGCTCACACACTAGCTTTGGAAATAAAGGAGGTCAAATGCTCCCTTATTCCAAAACACCACCTACATGTGCATGTGTAGCTCTGATATATGGTTGGACGTTAAAGCCAAATGAAGCAATGGGTAAAGGCGAATTTTATGACATTAAAACAAAAGGAGATTTACAGTCAGAAAATCTTTCCTTTGGCACCCAATGACCAGGAACCATTCACAAGTGCTCTTTTTTCACAGGGTTGAGATATTTATTATCAGGAGGACTGTAAGATTTATGGGCTAACTAATGAGAAGCATAGCTACCGTAATGAGGTTGCAAACATCAACTACATGCCATGGTGGTGAACAAAATGTCAGCGATATTACATTGGCTCAGTCTTCTGATGGAAACAGTAAAATTGTGATGTTATTGAGTATTATTGTATTACAATATCAAGACTGTAAAGCAAGGAAGACAACTTGATAGCAGGAGGATAATGGGACGAAGATAATGATGATAATTAAGCCAATCTGAAAAAATATACTGTTTTATTTTCAGTGTCAGCTAGATATCAATCTTCTCAATAACAGGAAACGTTATCTGAAAACCAATTTAAACCCTTTGAACTTCATCTCTCTTTCTTGTCAGTGCAGTGCGTGATCTGCAAGCCTTGAAAAGGTCAGTAACAGATTTAGATGTTTAATTCTGAGTATGAAGCTGTTGGTTCCAGACAAACTGACACATATTTGAGCTCTAAGTCACCATTTCAATTAACCCCCTCTAATGAGCTGACTCATAGCAGCATCTGCTTGATCACCACAAATCAACACACACACAAACTAGGAAAATTATTCTGAAGTATTTTAAGTTTCTGTGTAAGTTTTGAATGATTTCTGAATTTGGAAAAAATAAAAATTATCCCATGATTTACTCAACCTCAAGCCATCCTAGGTGTATATATCTTCTTTCAGACAAACACAATCGGAGATATATATAAAAAAAAATATATAAAAAAAAAATTAAAAATACTCTTCCAAGCTTTATACTGATAGTGAACGGGGGGCGTGTTTTGAAGCATCCCCTAAAAAAATGCATCCATCCATCATAAATTTAATCCATATGGCTCCAGGGGGTTAATAAAGGCCTTCTGAAGCGAAGCGATGGGTTTTTGTAAGAAAAATATACATATTTAAAACCTTATAAACTAAAATAACTAGCTTCCACCTGACGACCGTATGCATACTGCGAAAGTCGACTTGCCCCACAAGAGTAATCTCTGAAGCGATGTATGACGCAGGATTTAAGAGTAGCATAAGCTTAGACGACCTCTCGCAGTTTAAACAAAGAGGGCTGAAGCTCCTCTTCTCTTATATTGAAATCCTCTGACATTTCTCTTTAAAATTTCTCATTTTAGACTTCTAATTCGTGACCGGTGTTTTGTTTTGCTCTATCCTCTGCGCTTCCACGTTCGTCATTGCGTCATCCGTCAGATCAGGGGTTACACTTCCGCTGCAAATCGATGCGTATGGCTGTCTGCCGAAAGTAAGTTACTATAGTTAAATTTATAATTATTGATATTTTTCATACAAAAACCCATCACTTCAATTCAGAATGCCTTTATTAATCCACTGGAGCCATATGGATTATATTTATGAAGGATGGATGCATTTTTCAAAACGCCCCCGTTCCCTCCCATTATAAAGCTTGGAAGAGCCAGGATATTAATATAAAATATAACTCAGATTGTTTTCATCTGAAAGAAGATAGTCATATACACCTAGGATGTCTTGAGGGTGAGTAAATCATGGGATGATTTTAATTTTTGTGTGAACTATCCCTTTAAGGCATACTTAAAAATTAAATTTGATAATAAAATATCAAGTGATAACTGCAAAAATGAATGATTCCTTTTCAAAAATCCCACTATATCTTTTCTCAGAATGATTTTTTTAGATTAGTTTAAACCAACTCTGCCATCTATGTCCACTTCCCTACTATATGGTAAATGAAAAGTAGTGTGTAAAATGAACAGTATTCGATGTCTGAATTTGCAGTATTTATAAAACAGCATAGTCGAAAAGTACAGATGACATACTTCTGCCGAGATTCTGAAGTGCGCATCCAATGATCATCCCACCAGTCCATGGGAGAAGAGAGACGTGAATGGCAAGGAAGCGACGCATGTGACGATGTAGTTCACGTGACAATGCCAACATGGCGGAAGTAGTATGTCTCGATTGCTACTTGACAACTAAAACGTGTTCAAATACTTTTTGCCTTAATTTTGGTTAAATTTCATTTAAAATGCCTTTTTACTTACCTCTTGTTAAAATAAATATTTCTTGGTTTGATATTTTGTTACGTAATGCAATGACAACTGTACATTTTAAGTGTGGCTTAAAGGTCCCGTTCTTCGTGATCCCATGTTTCAAACTTTAGTTAGTGTGTAATGTTGTTGTTAGAGTACAAATAAAATCTGTAAAATTTTAAAGCTCAAAGTTCAATGCCAAGCGAGATATTTTATTTAACAGAAGTCGCCTACATCGAACGGCCAGTTTGGACTACATCCCTCTACTTCCTTCTTTAATGACGTCACTAAAACAGTTTTTTGACTAACCTCCGCCCACAGGAATACACAAGAGTTGCGTTTGTAGAGTGTGTTTGTCGCCATGTCGTCGAAACGCTGTTATTTTCATCCCGCAGTCCAATCACCGGGTCTGATTCCGGCTCAAATTGATAGGGTAAAATTAAAGACATGTTTACAATAACACTAAGCGCGTGCATCTCCACGTTATGGTAAGAGGCGTGACCTTTCCGGGCAAGGTTCGCTAAGCTGCTGTCGAATCACAACACAGGAACCGCTGACACAATCAGAACTCGTTACGTATTTCTGAAGGAGGGACTTCATAGAACAAGGAAGTCATCAGCCCGTTTTTATGACAGTGGAAACAGCGGTATACAGATAAGTAAATTATGTGAAAAATACTGTGTTTTTTTACACGCGAAACATGAACACATGTTATATTGCACACTATAAACACAATCAAAGCTTCAAAAAACCACGAAAAACAGGACCTTTAAGGGCGTAAATACTAAGGGACATTTTTGGAAAATGACTGATGAATTGGATATTTGGCATGAACTGATAATCTAATACTGAAGGCAAACTCCTTACGGAATAAACACAACATAGGCACAAGATAAGGCTACATTCCAATTATGTAAATTACAGAGAAGTGGTGCTACCAGGATAAGTTTTAATGATCCAGACTGCTAATGCAAAGCCTGTTTGTAGCTCTTTTACCATGTTATTATGTCCTTGAGCAAGGCACTTAAGTCTGGGTTGCTGTAGGGGGTCTACCATTGCAGTTTGTGTACCATAGGCCACATTGGAAAAACAACTTCTGCCAAATGATGTGTAACTACGTAACAAGTGATAATTCCTTCCCTTTATGTTTGCAAAGGTGCTAATCATGGACAATCATTTCTTTCCCCTGAAATCATAGAGGCCCTTTTTCTGTCTGTGAAAGGTCTATGTTTCCACCTTATTGTTGTTGAGCCCATGCCATGTTGCTTGAAGGGTTCAGTATGAATGAATATCTGTGTGAGGACTCTGACTAGTCACATTGAGGTGCTAAAATACTGTGGGCAGATTTCATTAAACAGTTGTGCCACTTTATATTTCAGAGCAAAACTCTGTGTCTACAACAACTACGCAGTCTAGTTTAATCATCAGCAAAATATACTGGAATAGCACTGTGACGTCATGACTTTTAGTGCAAACACACCTCTTTTCTATAAAGATTGCACCTTTTCCTATTAAAGTTCAGAACAATTTTGGGCGCATTTACACCTTGTCTGATTTGCATAATCACTTTAGTGAATTGAAAAAATGACGCTATCTGCAGCCTCGGTTTTCTTGTTGGTTTAAGCCTCCATCATGGCTGTTCTGTAAAATTATGCAAACCAGACTTTTCCTGCCTGCAAATATAGGAAAAAGAAATGCATGTCAACAGATCAATAACTGGATTTGGTTTAAGCACCACAGGAGACAGAATAAATAATGCTGTCTTCTCAACAGAAGGAAATTACCTCTAGCCTAAAGGTTAATCACACGGTTTACGTCATAATCGGTTAAGGGCTGTGCACTTTGTTAAAAAGTGCTGTTGTCAGTCTAGAGTTCCACTCTGCACATGTGTTTGATGAAAACATATGAGCTCTGGATTTTCTCTCTAAAGTTTGTGTTATGATTTTGTGCTGATCTGCAAGTTCAATGACTTCCAATTAAACTCTTATATGTTATGCATTTAATATGTGTGAGCAGAAAATCAGCACAGGGTTAGCTGTAGTCTGCATGAAATTATAAAGTCAGACTCATAAAGTCATGTCACATGGTTGACCAGAGTGCGCCAGCTGGCTAACTTCAGTCAAAGATGTTCAGTTCCCAGAAGTGAGCAAATTTAACAGTGTTTTATATGCCAAAAAGTAAGGAAAACGAAAACAATTCAGAGAAAGTGAAAGTTAAAACTTAAAACTGCTGAGGAGGTGATTCTGACACATGTTTTTGTAACAGGGCACACAGCAAATTACATTTCCAGTCACTACCTTCCTCTTTCTTACAAAAACAAATGAAACCATCTCACATGGTATAGCTGATTTACTAGTATTTACAGTCCGTTAACATATGTTCATGGTTATATAACAGATTCTGTATAAGCCTGGGGCTAGCTGGCACACTTTGCTTGATTAAACATTTCTCAGGGTAGATTTATTTTTTAAATTACATTTCTCAATAGGCACATACCTTAAAGATTTGGCAACAAAAAAGGCTATTGTACAGGAAAAGGTTGTCAGTTTTCTGTGAAATAATTATGTACCATTTCATAGAAGAATATATAAATGAATAAATTGTACATTACAATATTTAAAACAGAACATCTTGCCCTGTGAGAACTTTGTGTGTGAGCTTCAAACATGCCAAATCAGCTGCTTCTCCAGCAAGAGCGATGACCCCTTTTGACCTTAGCATGAACCCACTGGCCTTCCGAATTTCCCTCTCCACCTCTGTTCCCCCAGCTACCATCTATACACATAACACCACACATACTGCGTCAGTCTGCCTTATTGTGTTGTCTCTGAGACATTCAGATGTACTGAAGTAATAAAGACTGAGGACAAGGAATCAGGAACAAACAGGTTTGATTTACCAAAGCTTCTTTCGCCCACAGCCAAAGAACGTCAGGACAGAATGGTAAGAAAGTAATCAAAAATGGGTGCAAAAACGAACCTTTATCAGTGAGCGAATGGCAGCACACAAACGGGTAACTTTAACAAACAGGTATTCTATAGGGTGTGACTTAAGGTATGTTTAGGTTACACAACAATGATGTACCAAGAATGGAAACTTTCTTCTTTTTTCGTGTACAGACGAAAACGTTGTCAAAATGATACCCATTCACACGGATCATTGGCTAGATGCAATTTAAAACATATTAGGGTGACAATTTTGTAAATTCAGATGTCAAACAATGAGATCAAATAAATTTAAAAGTTAAATAAAAACTATACATGTTATTATGTGAAGTATACTTGCCTAAAAATTATATTCCATTTAAACTTTGCCAGATTATTTTAAACCAATGTAAAAAGAGAGCCATTTCAAAGGAAAATCATAGAAAATTCTGTATATTTAGAAGTCAGTGACTTTTTATTTTATTTTTGTGGTATGAAACACAAAGTTCTGTTCACATTTTAAGAAGCAAAGACAAGCAATGACCTTCACACAGGGTTACATGATGAAAATAATTAATGGTTTCCTGTCTTGTGAATTATCTGTTGCAACAGCAGAGTCTGGTGTCATCCGGGTGGCCTGATCATACAAAAAATAAGTGGTTTTCATAACTGACATATTGCTGGCAGAAAACTGAGCTGTAATGTATTACATCACGTCCTTCATACAAACTTTCCCAGAAAAAAGAAGCCCAACCAATACTGACATCTAGTTTGGTTAGAGAATAAATCAAAAACAAGGTTTAGGCAATCTGTCTTTATCATTTACTTGGAGGCTACATCTTATAACTGTCAAAACAGCACTTTTCTCTTGTTCTGGCATAAATTAACTGAATTTAACACCCAGAGCTATAAATTAGGCATACACTGTAACATCAGTTTAAATGTATCCAAACCAGTGAGCTGAATAAAATTAATGACTTGCTGCAGTGTTTCTCCTACCTTTAATTCCATATATGAAAAGTAGGTTTGCAGTGTTTCCAAACTATTGGGGTAGGTTCATTTCAAAATAGAGCAAGCATTTTATTCTAACAATATTATTTTTTCTTCCAAGCGGTTAATCAGAGTTGTGTATATTCAGATGGAGCTTCCGCTACTTAAGGAAAGCTGTCACAGCTGAGTGCATGAAGTGTCCAACATTCCATATAATGTTTTCGCAGTTAATTAAAGGTGCTAAAGAGGTTCTTTTTGTTGACTGAGTTTTTGAAATGAGCGCATGGGTAAGAACAACCCCCCTCCTTCACAGCTCATTTAGAGGGAACGCCTCCCAAAACTCGTGCACGAGTATCGGAACACGAGTGTTTACCACCGGCATTCGCTGTGTTATTAAGCCGGGCACACATTTAACGACTAGCTAAAACATTCTGACTGTGCTCAACATACAGCGATTGTTTCCTGCTCCTGAAGCAGATTTATATACTTTCACATGGAATTTGAACACCGACTGTAATCGCAGACTGAAAGCAACTGGCTCTGACTGGACGCGTTTGAGCGCGATCAGTCATAAGTATCAATTTACATTCATAATTGGCCTTACAATCGTTAAGTGTGTGCGCGACTTAAAGCCGTGGATTCATTATGTCGGACTCACCGCATGTAACTCATAATCTGCAGTTGTTACTCCTGTCTCCTGACAAAAACATTGCATGCGGCGCCTGTGGAGTGTGGAAAGTTACTGGAGCGTGCAGCCGCACGTCTCTCACAAGGAACGTCATGGCAGTGATTGACAAGCCAGAGGGCCAATCGTTTACGCGATGATCGCAATGTTTTTAAGGCCCTACCTCGTGCACAGATGATGTATATTAATATTATTACTTTCAGTGCACCTAATAAATAGTCTTTTATCAGTTAGTAAAGACAGTTTCAAGTAATATTGCAAAAATGTATAAAACAAAACATCCTCTTTAGCACCTTTAAAGGCACAATATAAGATTTTTGCAGTAAAATACCCCCCCCCCCCCCCATTAAAAAAAACACTAGAGCAGTGTTATATATTTTGTTCAGTTGAGTACTTACAATATCACAAATATTTACAACTATTTTTAAATTGTGAGAAAATCGCAATTTTAACCAAGGATACGGGACGTGTACGGGAGTCGCCTGTCAATGGTGTCATATCCGCTTTACCCTCAGTTTCCGAGAGTGCAACAAGTGTCTCATAGCAGCCACCGAGCGTACGCACAAAGTAACGTTATAACATAATTTTCAACACAGTCAAATGTATCTAATATGATAAACAGCACTGTGTTATCCTTTATACGCTTGACCGGAAGCGGAAGCGGTGACTGCGGCATAATAAAAGTTCCATTGCTCTCGATACATGTGTCGCGCTCGTCTCTCATTAGCAATTGCTCCAGCTCTGCTTCATACTACAGTAACGTTAATAATATCATCCATGAACATGATTTCTGCCCGAGTTCCATCCCAATTCTTTTCCACCGGCTGAGAGGTGAAGACAACATCTCCCAATATTTCGCGCTTAAACTCAGCATCATCAAGCTACGCCTTTGTTTTGAATAGGCGACCTCTAGTGGCGAAAAATCTACATATTGTAGCTTTAAGTGCATCATCCAGGTATTTGAAGTCCACTTTTTCTTTTTGAGTGTGAACACACTACTTCCACTATTTATACTACTAAAAATGGCATAGAATAGTGCATACTAGGCACAAGAATTGCAGTGTAGGCTACACTATATAGTTTCTAATTAGATAAGTAACATACTAGTATACTCTTCTGAACTCAGCCTACATTTTGATTACTATTTATGCAGTGTTGCACCACATAGCTCCGCCCACTCTAACATCTCATTGGTCCTTAGTACCTCCCCTCATGTATATTAAAGGCGCTCTAAGCGATTCTGAGCGGAGTAACTTCCTGTTGACGTTCGAAGTGTTGTCAAACAAAACAGACCCAGGTCTGTGTCTCCTGTGTCTCAATCAGCTCCCTAGCTCCCTAGGTCGTAAATCAGTATATAATGAAAGTGAATGTGGCTGATACCCTGATCAGTGCCCTGACTACTGAACTAGGGAGCTGATTGAGACACACGCAGAGGCTAGCTAGACCCTCCCTCCTACTCCTCCTGGCCCTCCCCTCCGTGCTTCCTGAAACAGTCATGAACGCGCATTTAAAATGTAAGTAGCTTGCGTATTGACGCTGCTTGTCGGTTATTAGCTGGAGCATGTTTATTATGTTAAGTGGTCCAGGCTGCACCAGTTTGTTTTTATTGCAGTTTTCGGAGCTTGTGGCGACTACAGAGACCGCGTTTTTTTTACAGTGTGTTCAGGGGACAGGCAGCTAGCGCATAGTGAGGAGATGTTTGCGGTATGTGACAAAAAAAAATTGGGCCTAAAAATGCGTCAAATCGCTTAGAGCGCCTTTAAACATCCAACATGGACAATTAGAGACTGACTGTGGAAATGGATGGTGTAAGCCAATATTCTGTATATGACAAATCCCTCTTTTTGCACTATAAAGAATGATTGATTGTGTCATGTCACATAATGTGTAAATATCACAAACTTCTAGTGTCCTTACGTAGCACATGAAAAAGAAAACATACTGCAAGTTATGAATACATGCATAGATCATAAAAGCTACATTACGCTGTTAGACTCACCCACATAATTTTACATTATGTGCGATGAGGGAATGTGGCCACTGTACAATGTCATCTACATTCAGTAGTCTTATATGAGCATCATTCATCCAGCAGGTTGGGGATTGTGGGTCCTATTAGACTCATTCATGCGCAGCACAGCTCCATTTTTCTGAATGAACCCGCTCAGGTTATAGAGCCAAACTAAATAACTGATGGCGTGTGTGCAATAACTCACAGAATGAGTTTACAGGATCTCTTACAGCACCTTATACCGTGCGTAAGCAAGGAGCATTCCACTCTGTGGAAAACTTTATTTGAGCATATTTCCTTAAAGAGATGCACACTAGCGCTAGTATTTTTGTAACTGACAACAGAACAACAAAACAACTCTTTGAAAGTAATGTATCAGCATTTCAATAATCAGAGTTCCGAAGGGGCTCAAGCTCCTGCCACCCACCTGACCTGACAGCTTGGCCCTAATGGCAGATAAATAGCCACATACTGGATTATACTGTCACATGAATGGAACGAGAGCACACAGCACTGATTCACTAATGCTAATTGATCATTAGAATAAGACAGCATGCATGTTCCTGGAACTGCTGAACAATCGTTGGATGACCCATCAACAAAACAACCCTGAATCCCACATAACAGCCGTTCACCCTGTCCGCTGCTTTTGTGCTGAAGTCATTAGTGTTAATGCAGTGAAGATAATCATATGAGCCATTCTCTTGCTTCATACTGAAAAGGCTAATCAAAGTTTGCATCCTGAAAACTCTCTCTCCTTAAGGATGAACCTCGTGTTGTTCAAGCTGGTTCCGTATAGCATTAAACCTGATTTCATGCCAAAACATGACTATTTTACACTGTTGCATTTTCGTATTCATATTAATTTGTGCAGTGTGATTCATGTGGAAACTTACAAATTTTATAAAAAAAAAGTAAGCATGAAGCTTAAACCCTAAACCTAAATGTCAGTGGGTTGGAAACAGATTGTACAAAATACTATGAATGAGGTCAAACTAATTTATACAATTAAGACACCAATTTGCCAAAACATAAAATAGTTGCGTTAGAGATTTTTACACATAGTTTTGGTAACTTTTTGTCATTATGTCAGTTTGTAAGAGAACCTGGAAGGACAATTCACCATCAAATTCCTAATGGGTATTTTTAAAAAAGGATCACTATTCTAAACTATTGTAATTAAGAGATGGTGTTCTAACCGGAGCTGGTCAGTCAGTAGCTTTGGACGTCGATTTGCAGGGAGGGTGGGATTGTATGCGTTCAATGCTAGCAGGCTAACGTTAGCATTTCCCAGATCACCTACTGTACCTTTAACTGAAGATATGTAAAGTTTTTGGGTTGCTGTTGTGACCCCACCTGACTGCTTAATCAGCAAGACTTCCTCGGTCTAATAGTTTCACTAGAAAAGCCATTCTGCTCAACAAACTAAGTTTTGCTGGCTAGACCAGCACTAGCCAACCTGGAAACAGAAACTAAACAAAAGTCCTAGGTGCCATTTACACAGAATTCGTTTTTGCTTTTAAAAATGTGAGACACTGCACACAATCGATTATGTTCAATGATGTCCATGTAGCGCATATTTACAAGCAGTGAACATAAGAACATTAAGTATGATTAGATTTAGGATTAGATGTGCGGTTGGGTTCAAAATTCAGCACAAAACCACCCCCTTCACAATTTAGTGATACACCAGGCCATCATCAGCATAAAGAACAGCACTTGTCCTCATGAAAGTGGCGACAACACAATGTGCTTTTATCGGCTTCTAAATTGGCTGTAATTCTGAAAAGTCTGCTCAGAACACTTCAAGGACTAGATCAGGAGCTGATAAGGTGCACTCAGTGGCTCCCTTTCTGTCCTTAAAGGACAACAAAACAATCCTCAGCTCTCATTGTGCAAGAACTGAGTAAACATATGACATAACCTGAACCTAGTCTTCAGTTCAATTCAATTTGGCTTATTTTTTATTGGTGAACTGAGACCACCAGGGACCAAGGAACAGATAGATAGAGCAGTCATGTCCACATCTGTTAGCTATAACCAAATGTAATCCTCAAATTAATTTTCCATCTGGTATCACATCTATCCTGTATAATAATAACTCAAAGTATAATCGTTTCTTTATGAATCCTACTTTTATAAGCTTCAACAATATATTTACCAAATGCAGCAGTTATACAGCTACAAATATACACTTGCCAACTCAAGAACAAACAAGAATCAAGAACAAAATGCTATTGATTTGCTAAAAGTTGAGAAACTCACCTGTGTAGTTTGTATGCAGCCTGTGTTCTTGAATAGTGAGAAAACATCAGTGAATGTCTGTGAAAAGTAAGGGAGCTAAGTTTTCTTCCAGTGAATTTGTAGATCCCATCTCTTCTTTCCCATGGGTCTCCAGGCAAACATGGAGCTATTCTGAGAGGGAGTGCCAGAAATACACACCAATCAACTATTAGTGTGTGTTTGTGCGTGTGTGTGTGCGATTTAGCAAAAGACTCATTCTGAATTTTCCAGGCAACAAATATAAGGTTTTAAAAAGTAATGGATTGTTCACTAAAAATACACATGTATGTGTTTGCATATTCAGAATGTTTGCAGAATATACTGTGCCAGCATGTTTCCTTTACCTTAGGAAACAGTGTATCCAATAAGCAAAGCTCCTGTTGGAAAATGTTTTTTATATTATTTTATTTTCCGTATTTGGCCGTTGCATGGTCTGCATTAAGGTTAATTTTGAAGTAAATAAACATCTTATTAAAATAAAATGCTATTTGTTTGCATATTGAGATCCTAATCGCCATGTAATTGCTTTATATGTGCTTTATAAGTTGCATTGCATTACCTAAATAAAACATTTCAACAATCTCTTTTGCAATATCTAACAGCATTTCAGTTCACAGCTGTTCACAGCTATCTGGTCATCTTAAATTTTAAAGCGTTCTATTCTTGACAGATGGAATAAACGGCCCCATCAAAGCTACTGTGTGAAATCCCTTCACCTGTTATTCTGGCTCAGATGAAACATTTCCCATAAACTTCCTCCAAACTATTTATTACTATATTTTTACTATTATAGTTGTAGTTTCCACAGCAGCAGCTGCAGTATGTATGTATCCTGATTAACAGTAAAAAAGAATGGAGAACTGCCTATTTTTAGGTTTCCTGGAACACATTCAAAAGAGCATTCAATATCAGCTTCAATCATATAAACAGTGAAAATAATGTGCAGACTTGGGTAGTTGACATGAAATGACAAGCAGTAGGAGCAGTATACTACATTGTACACTGTAAAAAATGATCTTAAAGGGATAGTTCACCCAAAAATGAAAATTTGATGTTTATCTGCTTACCCCCAGAGCATCCAAGATGTAGGTGACTTTGTTTCTTAGAACACAAATGATGATTTTTAACTCCAACCGCTGCCGTCTGTCAGTGGTATAATGCAAGTCAGCGGGAACTTGGACTATAAGAGTAAATAAAACATGACAGACAAATCCAAATTAAACCCTGCAGCTCGTGACGACACATTGATGTCCTAAGACACGAAACGATCGGTTTGTGCGAGAAACGGAACAGTATTTATATCATTTTTTACCTCTAATACACCACTATTATAGTCCAAGTTCCCGCTGACTTGCATTATACCACTGACAGACGGCAGCAGTTGGAGTTAAAAATCATTTGTGTTCTACTGAAGAAACAAAGTCACCTACATCTTGGATGCTCTGGGGGTAAGCAGATAAACATCAAATTTTCATTTTTGAGTGAACTATCCCTTTAATTTTAACAGTAAAAGACTACAAAAATTCTACAGTAAAAACCTGTTAAAGGTAGGGTAGGCAATTTTTATAAACACTTTTTGTTATACTGTTTGAAACTCTCTTTACATCCTAATGGCAATCAATAATAGAAGTGGTCTAAATATTAAAATGTGTACATATACCTTCTGTGGAAGTCTCTGGACCAAAAAATG
Organism: Megalobrama amblycephala; assembly: GCF_018812025.1. Taxonomy (NCBI): domain Eukaryota; kingdom Metazoa; phylum Chordata; class Actinopteri; order Cypriniformes; family Xenocyprididae; genus Megalobrama; species Megalobrama amblycephala. The sequence continues at coordinate 19,101,535 of NC_063051.1, forward strand.
TTTGTCCAATCATTGCATTCTGACCGAACAATGCCAAATGTCAACACTATCAATGCCGCAATGAATCTGCAGCAGTCAGGTGGTACAATTAAGAGCTTTGTAAGTTGTTTACGGTCATTATTATTGTAACGTAATGTGCTTTGAGACATGAGGTAATTTAATGCCGTCACACTTTGCAAACTTTTGTGTCTTTTGAAAGCACTCTGAAGGGAGGGTGGGATCTCATGCTTTCAAAGCTAGCTTGCTATTGCTAGCCACTCCGAAATTGCCTACCCTTACCTTTAATTGTGAGGTTTTCATTTAAATATTTTTTATTTCTTAGTTTTTTGTTATCAGTTATGTTGAGTAGGGTTACATATGATGTTTATTGCATTATTTTAGTGTTACCATGTTACCAGCTTGTGGAAAAGCTACTAGTGATGAACTTTGATTCATCTTGTGGCTTATTCATTACAACCTGATTTTTTTTTTTTTTTTTTACTGTAAATCCGTAAAACCTAAAATATTGCTACCATATTTCTACAGTTACCATATTTTCTAAAGTTCTACAGTTCAGAAACATCAGCTGCTGTTTTTTTTTTTTTTTTTTTTTTGGTAAATTACAGAGTTTTTTTCACAGTGTGCAATTATTAAGCATTTTGTATGATCTATTAACTACAAAGACTTTTTTTTTTACATTGTTTTAAATATTAATTGGTCACACAGCAGTTGTATTTGAGTGAATTACAAAAAAGCTTAAAGATTATTAAAAATGATGACCAACTTCAGCATCAAAAATTATATTATATACTATATTATATATTTCCTTCTATATTCACAGGTTAAATATCCAAATATTTAAAAGTTAATATTATGTAAACATTCACAGAAGCATTTAGCCACAAAATAAAACCTAAACCTATCTGGTGTCTCAATGTGGACAAGTTTAGAAGATAAACTATTACTACTTATTATTATCTTCTTAGTTATGTGAAATTTTCAGACTGATATAGTTCTAGTGCTTAACTTTATTCTTTGCCACATGTACAATAATCCTGGGCTGATGTGCCCTTATAAGACTGTCCTTAGGTTTCCAGTAAAGAATTTGAGATTCTGTCCTCTGGTAAGCTTGGAGGAATATTTCCTCATTTTGAACATGTGAGATGAATAAAAAAGTGCCATTAAAATGAGTTAGATACAACAAAGCTTCGGGAAATGTCACAGTGGCAATGCTAACTTTTAAAAGAGGTGCAGTGATCAACAACTGAAATCACACTTCAAGGTAGGTACTGATAAATTCCATATGTGAAGACCATGCCTGCCTGACTCAGTGTGTTTGGGTAAATGGTTATGATTCAAAACCAAAACTCTGGCTCATAAATAATTCACTCACTGATTAATCATGTCTGTTCTCAAGACTTTGAAAATATCATTTGCTGTATCCATGCATTAAAGGTCCTGCCTTTATGATAACCCAGAGTGCATCTAAGATCTTTTCATCTTTTATTTCATTAGCTCTTCCGTTTTGAGTAGCTATTACTTAAATTTAAAGAAAGTCACTCTTTCTGCCATTCATAATATTCCCGAATATCAGATTCAGCAGTATGGCAGTCAGCAGATAATCACAGCCGTGATGTTAAATGAACAAGAAGTTAATATTTAGTAGCTAACTTACATTTAGACCCAATATTTACAGTTCCTTTATTTGTTTTGCGCCATCAATGCAAATACTTCCAAACAAAGCCACAAGAGAATGTTGCAACACACAGTTGTGGTGTTTTTTTACTGAATGAATCTGTTTTTGAACAAATCGTTTGAGTAAATGAGTCAAATATTCATTCAAAAAGACCGAAACTGTGTTCGAAATCGCCCCTATACCCTCATTCACTATTCCCTAGTACATTGCTCCTCTAATATAGTCCACTCGAAGGAGTGAATGAAAACGAGTGAGTGAATTCGGACACTGAGTGGACCGGAAAGACTGCAGCTTTTGCATAGTTTGTGCTTGCCGTTTACTAATCATTTAAATCTTTGCAAACTGGCAGCTCCAGTAGTAATGAAAAGATTTATCTTGAACTCTGTCATAGAAATCGTCGTATATAAAACTTAATTAAACAAAGTAATCTCACGCAGTCGTGTCCGCGCATATGTCAAAGTATAATCAACCGCGGATGACTGTGTTTGACACATGCGCAGTACAGTTTTTTTTCTTTTTTCTCTCTATCAGACATCTTGTCATCAACGTGATATTCGCTGGGCCACATCGGAGAAGAAAAATAGAGCATCCACCATTGCAACATAGTTCAGTTTTTCATGTCCGCGGGTTGAATCGACCCAAAATAACGCGATATTTAGTCCCTGGAATGCGAATTTTACCAGGGGAGCCCCGCCAAAAAAACAAAATTTATCCTCTGGAACGCGATTTTTAAACTCTGGGAAACCCCTGAAATGCGATTGGGCTAGTTTTGAGGAGCAGGTGGGTGGGTTTTGTTGTGAAAACCTGGCAACCCTGACTGTGCGTGTTGCGGTTGCCATCTAGTGGACTCTTCTGTCCTGCTTGCGCATGCGCTGTGTCGCGGAGCCCTCCGGATGACGAAAATTAAGTCACGCGGACGATGCACGAACGCCGAAGTATACTTTGAGCTTGTTCTATTTTCATTAAAAAAAAAAAAAAAAAAAGTAAACTTTGGGCTTTAGACACAATGGAAATCGGTTTGGAAAATGGATGGATGGATGGATGGAGGATTCAGCTGTGGGCGCCATCTTTTGGTCAGACGCGGAAATTCATTCGCTGCAGGACTCATGTTTTTTCTCTAGCTGTTGAGCATACATCGGTTGTGGGTTGTACACATTGCGGTGCATTGTGGGATTGAATGAGAGCACTCGATAACGTCCACTATGGTTTCAGAAACCACTACAAATGGCTGTTCCCTGAAGTAGTGCCCTATTTAAGGGTATAGGGGGTGATTGAGGACACAGCCCAATATCTGTTTGCGTTCAAATGAATCTATTATGGTTTCGAGTGAATGATTCAAAGACTCATTCCTAAACTGTAAATTGTTTCATTATTGAATGAATCTGAATATTTGAATGAATTGGGTTCATTGGTTAAATGATTCAGTGATTCAATTAAAGAAAGCATACTTATTTTAATATAGCCAAGAGCTTTTTCACTTTGAGTGGGGTTTCTTTCAGCAAGAGATAAATCTGAACAGGATCAATATAATGATGACAGACATAAACTATTAAGAATAATACTACAAAATACTATATTCAAATTATAAATGTGCACACAGGCTCAAATTCTCAAGCAGTTAAAATTTAACTCAAGTATAATTCATTAATTAGACCAAACCATTGATGTGATTTACAGTCAAGCATGTGGAAATTGACTCTTGGCCTCCGTATCTAGAGCTTTCCATCCACCAGCTCTGCTTTAATGTGACTGTTACTCTGCTATAATTGAACTTGGCTTGGCTCAGAATTAGGACATTATTTTCACTTATTCCTGGAGGGCAGCAGCAGGAGTGAGAGAAAGAGACGCAAAAGAGTGTGAATCTGCAAAAGATGGCGAAACTTTCACAATATTTATTTAAGCTTCTGTCAAAACGAAGGTCCCTATTTGCCATCCTGACAGCTGACAGCTTTTGTGCTGTATTCACGTTTCTCTTGGACCACAAAATCATTTTCCATTTTGTGTTAATCACATTTTATTTTATTGTCTCTCATAAAGTTTTCTGGCCTGACTCATCTCTAGCCTTGTTAAAACTTATCCTCGCAGCCCACTGACGTAAATGGACCTGCAATGCCAACTGAACAAAAGCATGTGAAAGAGAACACAGGCAACTAAACATTTAACTGTCTATGCCCGTCTCCATACCTTTATATGAATATCCTTACATGTCAAGCACATGTCAGTTTGATAGCGCAGGTGAGTTACAGTGCAGGTGCATGATGATGAAACTGCCATTATAAAACGGATAGTTCCAGGCCTTGATTTTGATTGTTTGAGCCGCGTTCAAAGTCGTTGTAAAATTCACGAAAACATACAGCTGACCGCATTATAAGTATCGCTGCACCACTGAATGTGTATGTTGCTGCGTCTGTCTTAGCAACGTAAACATATGTTTGTTCTCTATTGATTTTGTTCATTCAGCTATTACTGCATTATGTAAAAGAGTATTGTGAGAGATATATCAAGTGACTGAGTGTATTACCTGCATTCAGATTTAGCATTTTCCTTCAGGTCAGTCCTATGTTCATAATAAAAAAAATCCGTTTGAATGTCCGCTGCAATCTTGCCCTTTTAACATTTAATGGGTTTTCCCCCTGCTGACACTGACTGCGCTAGTCAAGGCATTTGCGTCTTGTTCCGTGTTTCAACAAGTTTCAATATAAAAGTCTTTGCGACTGAGTGACTCGCTCATAAAGACAATCTTTGTCGCCATCTAATGGTGTAATAATGTAACTTCTGTTGCTGTTCACGGTCAGGGACTATTTTTTCCAGCGGAAGGAAGCCTTATAAAGATTTTACTTCATGAAAGTTGCATTGATGCACATTTTTTGGCTTTAATATTTGTATTGTGTGGTAACCGTTTTATAAAAGCAATAAGCCCCGTGAAGCCGTGGTTTACAGTAAATTTATGACAGCTAAGGGGTGTTGTTAGGCATGACGTGGAGTGGCTTCTTGGGGCTTATTTCTCTTTTTTTTAGTTGTGAACTGTACAAACTCCATCATGCTGTGCTTCTGAATTGTGTTCACAGTAATGACCAGTAGGGAATCAAATGCCTTGATGCACCCCATGACACATAGAGAACTGCATAGAACTGGAAAAGCAGGAAATAAAATGTCAGCAAATCATCTCTGTCATTATTTGCACCATTTATTTTAGGAGGAGACATAGACTTAGAGTTTGATGAGTTCATACTGATCACAGAATGAATTAAATAGACTGACAGGCCTGGCAGCTTGACTGTGCCACTCCTCTGGTCTAGTGCCCTGGGCATGTGCACGGTAGGCCTTTGTGTTGATCTGTCCCTGGATTGTTAATATCTTACCAAAAACATATAGTAGATTACATCAATATACCTCAAGTACCGAGAAGACCAGAGGACATGTTCTATAAAGATTAACATGTTAGAGAGAAGATTAAATGTTCTTGAGCTGCAGAACCTGACTAGAGCAGAATTTCACCCCATTACAGTCACTTACATGAGGATGACTCAGAATTCCCTTGTTTTAAGGACCAGTGCTCACACAAGAGCTTCTTTGTTATGGACTCTCAGTAGAGGAATGAGTCCACTTCTTAACATAATGACCCGGTCCATTCACTGTTATTATCCATGATATCTGTGTAATAAGGAGTCCTGCGCATGACATGGAAAAAATAGTAGGAAAAAAATAGTAGGCTTAATCGTGCGCATGATTTACTTTTTTTCTTGCATGTCTTGTGCGGGGCTCCGTAGTATGAAAGAAAGAAAGAAAGAGTATTGTTATACTCCATCTGGAGTTAAAAGACTGTAACAGCTGACAGTGAAAACTCTATTAATGTGCTTCATTATGCTACACTGTTACAACCCTGGAGTGCATAAAGTGCTTTTATGTCACACAAACAAACTGAATGCCTTATAGTAACAATCGTGAAATCACAACTGTAATTTATATACTGTATATAGTATATACAGTTGTGATTTCACGATTAGTTCTATAAACTGAGCAGTTAAATATAAGTAAGATTAAAATAATTTTTTTAAAATTGTTTCTACACCTGACCTTTGACCTTTTTTAGGGTGCCGTCATATCTGACTTCAACTGGACTCATTTTTGGCAAATTGGTTAAAATTTTACACACATTGAAATGCATGGAAAGTTGTAAAAAAATGTCTAAGTGTTTCAAAAACATTAAAAACTTTAACCCTTTTTTAAATCTTGCAATCACAAGAAATGTGTATCCCAAGGATTATTTTTTTTTTATGCATGATGCAAAGATTTTTTGGTCTTTGAGTTTTGTTTTTATAAAATATATGCATTAAATATGACAGGAAAAACTCTAAATACCACTGTGGCAAGGGGGGCGTGGTTTAGCGAACCCTGCAGCGGGGGAGAGCATCAGGAGAGGCGCGGTGAGTGAGTGGGTTAAGTGCAAATAACAAACACCTGTCTCTTGTTGCAGTAATTGGCATGGATAAAACACCAGAGCTGCGTTCCAATTCGCCTACTTATACTACGCCCTAAAAGTATGTACTCTTTCTGTGAACCAAAAGTACTTACTTTTGAGTGTGTAGCAAAAGAGTAGACAAGCTTTGGGACATACTAACACGTCATACAATCGCGTCTTTTCTCTCTGTCGCATCCTGTCACCGTAAACTGGCCTGTCAATCATCTTACATCCTCCAGATTTCATTTAGTTCATTTCATACCGTATCGGAGAGAAATGCAGCACGTTGATCTGCAGTCGCGGGTCTTTCATGTTGAGAACTCTCCTCATATTAATGCATAATGATGCATTTAAAAGTTAATGGCCAATCGGATCTTTATAAAAGTCCACATTGGTATTTGCAGATGAAAAATAACACGGATAACATTAAATATATATTTTCTATCAGGTTAAACTGATTATTAGTCACTCAAACCTCTCAGCGTCGATCGCGCGTATCCGCCATGTTTTGTAGTTTTTTAACACTTTTTACTCGTGTTTGTAGTTCTGAGCTGAATCCTCGTCCAATGCGCAATGGGTTGTGGGCAATATTAGCCTTTATAGTGTGCACGGATCCACACTTTGAAAATCTACAGGAAATAGTAGACCATCCGGGGACTTTTGGCATACTCTTTTCAACATACTATGCTTTGGGACACACTTATTTTAATCTCACATACTATTTAGGATGGATAGTATGGACATTGGAACGCAGGGCAGGAGAAACAGGAGCGAGTGAGAGAGAGAAGGACTGCTGGCTGCCACACTCCAGGACTGTTGCGTTTATTTTTGTTGGAGTGCTTTTGTTGATTTGTGACTGTTTTGTGCCTGTCTGCACACCTTTTTGTTTATGATTGAAGTAAAGAGCAGCCAGTAGTCAAAAGCCGACCCTGTTGTCTTCCCTCCTACAACAGGAACATTGCTATAAGCACATTTGGTCAAAATTAAATTTTATTGGCTGAACATTATTATTTATTTATTTTTATTTATTTTTTTTAAATGTGTTAAAGGTGCTAAATAGGATCTTTTCGTCGACTGAGAAACCAAAGACTGTTACTGAGTTTTTTAAATGAGCGCATGTGTAAGAACAACCCCACTCCTTCACAGCTCATTTCAAGGGAACGCCTCCCAAAACTCGTGCACGAGTATTGGAACACGAGTGTTTACCACCGGCATTCGCTGTGTCGTGTTAGTGGATTCATTATGTCGGACTCACCGCAGGTAACTCATAATCTGCAGTTGTTACTCCTGTCTCCTGACAAAAACATTGCATGCGGCGCCTGTGAAGTGTGGAAAGTATTGAATATTACTAATGCCACATACTATTTAGGATGGATAGTATGCATACTGAGACACAGGCTTAGTGTTGTATGTAGTCAGTGGAAAGAAGATGATCGTAGTATTGCTGCCATCTTGTGGGCACTATATCTAATCACAGCTGAAGGGATTCCCAAGAGTCAAAGGTCAGGCTACCAAAGGTTAAGAAGGCACAGTGCTCTCATTAGGGCAATCTGTGTTAAAGAACAAAGTCAGATAGGGTCAAGCAAAGATTTAATCATAACTCCATTTCTCTTTGTAAAATCCAGTGTTTTGCTTTAGAGCAGATCCCTCAGCAATGTTCCACATCAAACTTCATCTGTTTCCTTTTTCTTTTTCATCCTTACCTTCACCACCAACAAATTTTGGTAATTTAAAAACCCTCACAAAGATGGGGGTGGGACAACCCGAATGAATCAGCCAACCAAAGGGGATCTGATGACTCAGCAGGATTAGTCAGTCCTTTCATTACTTTCTTTACTGCTAATGTGTTGCACTATAAACTTTTACGCGTTTAGTAATATGCATAATTTCTCACTGGCTTTTAAGAGTGATGACATACCACTTTTTATTTGTACATAACTTTTGAAAGTCATTCATTGTATTTGGATGAAAAGCATAATAGGATCCCATTAGAATTATTATCCTTATGCAATCTTGAAGGGATAGTTCACCCAAAAATGAAAATTCTCACCTTCATGTTGTTTATTCACAACACAAAATAAGATATTTTGAAGAAACTCAGTAACCAAACAACACTGAAGCCCATTTACTTCCATTGTAAAAACGCTGAGGCATTTCTTAGATTTAAAGGGTTAATTCAACCCAAAAATGAAAATTCTGTCATAAATTACTCACCCTCATATTGTTCCACACCCATAAGACCTTCGTTCATCTTCGTAGCACAAATTAAGATATTTTTGATAAAATCCGATGGCTCAGTGAGGCCATCACCAGCAAGACAATTAACACTTTTAGATGTCCAGAAAGGTACTAAATACATATTTAAAACAGATCATGTGACTACAGTGGTTCAACCTTAATGTTATAAAGCGACAAGAATACTTTTCGTGCACCAAAAAAAACTAAATAACAACTTTATTCAACAATATCTAGTGACGGGCGATTTCAAAACACTGCTTCATGAAGCTTCGAAGCTTTACGAATCTTTTGTTTCGAATCAGTGGTTCGGAGCCGTATCAAACTGCCAAAATCACATGAATCATTGAAATTTCAAAACACTTATGACGTATCGAAGACTTTTTTACTGAAATCACGTGACTTTGGCACTCCGAACCACTAATTCGTAACAAAAGATTCGTAAAGCTTCGAAGCTTCATGAAATAAAGTCAAACATTTTTGGAACCACATGAGGGGGAGTAAATATTGACAGAACTATCCCTTTAATTCCTCTTTTATTTCAACACAAAGCTTTTACCTTTCAAAAAAAAAAAAAAAAAAAATCACACTAACCCCATTTTGTTTCCATTTATTTGTGCAACGCACATATGTACAGCTCCATGTGGAGAACAGAAACAGAAAAAAAGACAGAAAACAAATTCATGTCACAATAATACTGATACAGCAAACATACACAGAGCTGTATCCAAACCATACCACTTCCTTACAGAGAACAGCATTATTGAACACCACACATTCACTACTGTATACAGAGGTTAGCTTTCAAACATTATATCCTAAGATTGAAGATAAACGGCTCAGTCCACGAGAGGGTGGTGGAAAAGTTCCATCTTTATTCAATTCCTGCTAATCTGTTGTCTTTGTCCATTGTGTGCATTCAAGTCTTTCTTTAGTGCCAGATTGTGTCAAGGGGAAGGTAACTGATGGCAAAATGTAAGAGAAGACTGCTTTGATAACAGGTAAAGCTTCAGTATATCACCGCATGGTCGCGAAAAGAGGAAGGCAAAGCATGATCGAGATGTACAGCAAGTACTGCAAGTTACGACACAAGTGTGTTCTGGATTTACCTAATGCCATTCAAGTGCAAATATACTGAGAAGAGAAAGGGCAGATTAGTGGCTGTACACTCTAGAAACTTCCTCTGGATCACGTGCCACTTACAGTCAAACATGCAGTACATTATGAGGATACTGAGATATGCTAAAAGATTTATCCACTCATGTTGTTTAATGGACTTAATGATTTCATATGTCAAAATATTAATGGTCCACATGATATGTTCAGTTGGTTTAAAAGACACCTATGGTAATAAAAGAATGTGATTTGAACACTTTCCATCAATCACATTCCTCAGTCAAAAGGCTTTGTTTCATTATCAAGCATGAATTTTAGTAGTCCTGACCGTTTAGTACTTCAAAAAAGTACTAAGAAGTATGACTTGTTCTTTAGGGCACTATTAACCACTTAAATATATGAGGTTAACATAAATGATGTATGTAAAGACAACCTTAACTTTCAATGTTAATCAAGCCGTGTACTTAGAGGTACCTACTATTTTTTTTCTATGGAATAACTACATGAATAACCAATTTCCTTGGACTTTTTATGTTGTAAACAGTATGTTATTATAGTGCAACATATACAGACAGATCAATATTCAGTAGAAAACAACATAAGAATAAACCACTAGTTAAATCTACTGCATTTCACAGATCGAGTTTGGGAAAACCTCCCATTTCCTGTAATGTCTCTCGTATTTATTGTGCTTTTTCCCCACCAGCACTTCGTCTCTTAGCTTCTGAAAGAAGTTACGTTACATCACGCGAGATTTTTCAATGGTTACAGGTTTTTGTTCTTTCATTTGTGCATACCTCTAGCCCCTGACTGTCTGGGAAACCACAGAGTCTTAGTTCAGTTTACCAAGACTCGCTTTTATTTTCACACATTTCATAGTTGTCTTGCAAAGCCAACAAATAAATAAACACCCCTCGCACATATATGCAGCCGCGAGCAGGTGTGTACAGTAGGACACAGTCAATACAATGGATAAAAATAGAAATTGTCCTGCATACTGTGCTGTAGCATGCAAAACTTTATTAAATAACTCTCTATGAAGGATTTGAACTAAACTTTGTGTTGTTTAACAAAGTTTTGCGAGCCGCAACAGCGTATGGCTTGTCTTGCAGAATTCTGGAGTGTCTAGACATTTTTTTTCATTTGTTTCCTTTAGCACTAAACCTCTTTAATAAATCAAAAACTCATCCTGAACAAATTTTACCCAACATTATATGATGACCTGGTTGACTGATAATGTTCATATTTCACAGCTGTGTAACGACAAAGTCTGAACTTTGTTATGTAGGTGAGTCCTGGGAAAGACACAAATAAGAGTTTTTAAAACAATGCTGAATGCTACTTTTTCCACCAGCAGTCTTCTCATACAGCAGTTATGTTGGCCTAGTGCATGATCGAGAGAGAGATACACACAACTATACTGTAGATGTAAGCTCTGATGTCTCTATGAAGCAGGGTCCTGGAGGTGGGAGAGATAACAAAGGAGCATTTCAAGGACTTTTGGGTTGCAGGGCGTCTAATCTGGGCAGGAACTGCTGACTGGTTTTGAGTCTTAGTACAGTGCTTTCTGTCCTTGGCTATCAAATTCTGACCAGGCATCATTTAGTTCCATAAAAATCATCTTGGCATATTGTTCGTAGGGTTGTCCAGTAGCCTGCAGATGGGAAGAGAGAAGAAAAAGACACATTTTGTCTTTTAAAATGCCTTAACTACATATTTTAAGGGGGTCATATCATATTTTTTTTCCCCCCTGAGATCCACTTATAGATCCACTTGAAAATGAAAAAGGCAGATCCACTGCCATTTAAAAGTTTGGGGTCAGTAACATTTTTTGAAAATACATTTATTCAGCAAGGATGCAATAAATTGATCAAAAGTGATAAGTAAAGACATGTTATGAAGATTTCTATTTCAAATAAATGCTGTTCTTTTGAACTGCTTTCCATAAAAATATTAAGCAGCACAACTGTTTTCAACCCTTTCTTGAGCAGCAAATCATCATATTAGAATGATTTCTAAAGGTTGGAATAACGGCTGCTGAAAATTCAGCTTTGCCAATACAGGAATAAATTACATTTTAAAACATATTAGAATAGCCAACACACAGTTATTTAAAATTGTACTAATACTTCACAAATTTTACTGTTTTACTGCATTTTTGATCAAATAAATGCAGCCTATAAACATTTATATAGACATTTATAAAACATTATAGACCCTAAACTTTTGAATGTTACTGTAATTTTGCAGACTTCATACTTTCTCTTTAAGTGCTTCAACATAAACAGAGCAAATACGTCTCTTACCTTGTCAGGATGTACTACCAGCACAGCTTTGCGATAAACCTTCTTCACCTGCTCTGGTGTGACAAGGTCAGCCATCCCTACAGGTTTCCAGCGGTTCTCCCCTTCCCAAAGCACTGTGTGCATGGTGGACAGCAACGCTCTGATGTTCCTTTCCTTCCCCTCAATCCACTCCAGAATCTGCCATAAAAAGCACCATTATATTAAAACATAATAATCTGACTCAGACTTGAACTACAACAAAGTCTTTAAAAAGAGAAATACGTAAGGGACAATGTACAGTCAGCTGGTCATTATCACAAACTAAACGGCAAACATATTTGACAATGACTGATGAATCAGAGTCAAGTATTCCAGTCTGCCATGTAAAAATATATTTAAATATCAGCTTGCATTTATGTGTGTGTGTGTTTTATGTTTCACCTTGAGTCTCTCTGGGTCCATTTCTTTTGCCATCTCCTCTTTTCTCATTTCTGCTATGGTTTTTGGCCCTTTCTTCTCCTTTGAGCCAGCAAAGCCCTGGCCTGAGAGTAGGTCATCAAAGTTAGCAGCCGAAACCTTTGGTCTGGTTCCTGGAAGAAACAGGAAATAATTATTATTAATACTGAATAGTCGATGATTCAACGCTCCGATAGGAGCTCAATATCTGATTTTACATAGATGTACCGCTTCTCTCCCAATAGGTTAATATACAGCCTATTATGTTAATGCTGTAAATAAAAATGTGAAAAGAAAGAAGCTTTTAATAAATCCAACCACCCATGTGACAGAGTTAAAGGGTTAGTTCACCCAAAAATGAAAATTATGTCATTAATGACTCACCCTCATGTCGTTCCAAACCCGTAAGACCTCCGTTCATCTTTGGAACACAGTTTAAGATATTTTAGATTTAGTCCGACAGCTTTCTGTCCCTCCATTGAAAATGTATGTACAGTACTGTCCATGTCCAGAAAGGTAATAAAAACATCATCAAAGTAGTCCATGTGACATCAGTGGGTTAGTTAGAAGTTTTTGAAGCATCTAAAATACATTTTGGTCCAAAAATAACAACAACTACGACTTTATTCAGCATTGTCTTCTCTTCCGGGTCTGTTGTATATGTCCGCTTTCCACAGTGACGCTGCTTCTTCTTCTTCTTTCCTGTTTTACGGTGGTTGGCATCCAGCTTATTTTTGCATTACCGCCCCCTTCTGCTCCGGATAGTGATGCGATTAGGACATCCGCAACATGCACAGCACACCTACGCCCCATTTTAAAAAATATAGCAATACCAAAATACAAACAATGTAGAATAGCTTGAATACAGCGTGCGTCTCCCTCAGACTGTAAACGAAGCTCGGGCGCACGAGATAACACGTCATCAGCGTCACTGTCCAGAGCAGAAGAGGGCGGTAATGCACCAATAAGCTGGATGCCAACCGCCGTAAAACAGGAAAGAAGAAGAAGCAGGAGCGTCACTGTTGAGTCAAAGCTAATATACAACAGACCCGGAAGAGAAGACAATGCTGAATAAAGTCGCATTTTTTATTATTTTTGGACCAAAATGTATTTTAGATGCTTCAAAAACTTCTAACTAACCCACTGATGTCACATGGACTACTTTGATGATGTTTTTATTACCTTTCTGGACATGGACAGTATACCGTACATACATTTTCAATGGAAGGACAGAAAGCTCTCGGACTAAATCTAAAATATCTTAAACTGTGTTCCGAAGATGAACGGAGGTCTTACGGGTTTGGAACGACATGAGGGTGAGTCATTAATGACATAATTTTCATTTTTGGGTGAACTAACCCTTTAAGTTTCACTTTCCTTGATCCGTGACCAACAGAGGAGCATCTTGGTGGCAGGGATTAATTCTTTAACAATGTCTGGGATGAGAAAATCGAGTGTGGAATTGGATGCACTTTGAAATGTTAAAAGATGATCCAAAAATTAAGCATCAGCGTTAATTCAGGCAGGCCTCGTAGTCAAGCTCCGCTATCAGCTGATTCTCAAATTCCAACCCCACCCATATCAGCTGATCCAATTTCTATGGACTCCATTGGCAACTCTAAAATAAGGCGCATTACTTAGCTTCCATCTCTCTGCCTGCTTGGCTGCTTCCACTGCACGCTGCTTGCAACCCACCTCCTCCCCAGCTCCTCCTTAAACTTGTGTATAACTTAATCAGTGTCACATCGATGTTGTGCTGTAGAGTTAAAGCTTGCTCGCACAGGCAATTTAGCTGATTTAATTTGATTTGTCGACATGTGAAATGCATACCTATCTGCAGTGTGGCCTTTCTGCAGTTTACATATATATATATATATATATATATATATATATATATATATAAGTTTATTGATCCAAATTGTTTTTATTCATTTTCTTCTATATCTTTGAGTGGTGTTCTGTACATCATGGCTGTGAATGTTTATCCACATTGCCTTTTATTTCAATTTAAAAAAGATAAAAAGTCATTGTCGGTTTCGTCTATCACCTGACAGACAGTTTTGGTCACTTTATTATAAAGTTGTTTCTCTGTGCTGTGTGTGAAAGAAAATAAAAGTTGTCTTAAGGCCCAGGTATAGGCCTTGCTTCATTTTCTGCATCCCACTCCATCTTGTGTGCAGTTGATACTACGCTGGTACGCTGATACTCCTTTGGCCTCAAGCGCAAAAGAGTTTGTGCGCACTTTCTAGTGGACTGCTGTTTTCAAGTGCTCAAGTTCATTTGTAGCATTTAAAACAACCGATTGTAGTTTTTAGTGTTTATTTTTATTTTACTTTTTTCAAAATTGAACAGAATTTTAATATTAGCCATTTATCAGTTATTGGCTATAACATAAATGAAATTATTGGCTTATCATAACGGTGCATGCCTAAAATATTATAATGTTACAATGAACACATCCGCATGAGCACAACTCCTTCAGACCGGACCAGATTCTATGAACAATCACTAGGCAGTTTGTGTCCAGTTTCTCACCCATGTTAGGCTGTGCTTTTGCTCCAGCGGCTCCTGGCGATGCTCCACCCACGGTGGAGAAGCTGACGTTGTAGTTGGGTCTGTTCTGTGGTGAAGTGTGGGGCATAGAGGGTCCTGGTGCTTTAGGTGGGGTCTGATGTTGTGCACCCTGGGCCGGCGGCTGCCATTGAGCCCCAACTCCGGGCTGCCATGAGGGGAAGCCTGTGCTGGGATGCCAGGCTCCAGAGGCAGTGTGCTGAGGAGAGGGAGCAGGACGCTGGGGGGAGCCCATGGGCGGAAATGCTCCTCCAGTACCAGTAGGTGTGGTGGGCTTGCTGGAGAATCCTGAACCACCTTAGAAAGAACACACCGAATGGAAAGGTGAATCCATGATGAATTTATTAACATGAGGCTCTAAAAAAAAAACTTTATTCCATTTACCTCCTCCCAGTCCGGCTCCTAGGTTACCTAGATCTGCAAAAGGGTCCAGAGTGTTGGGTTTGGTCTGGTGGGTGGGAGTCCCATGAACTGAGCTGGTTGGACTAGTGCTGGCAGACTTACTTCCCATCCCAAAACCTCCTGATATGACAAATCAGGATTTACAATTTAGTATCCTTCAGAGAATATAGATTGGTTTCCTGTAATGTTATTTGCGAGTTTTGCTTCTGTCAGCATTTTAAGCTAGATAAAGTTAGGTCAAGAAAAATTAGGTTTTGTCAAACTTGCAAGAATGATTTGTGATGATTTCTTGATAGCATCAGAAAAAAAATGTCCCTAAATTTATGGATGTCCTAATGTTTAATAACTATCTTAAAGTTGTATAACTTTTATCCTGTATAACAATAATAATGATAGAAAATAGTAATAATAACAGTATAATTTCCAATAAAAACAAAAACAAAAAAACATTTGATTTTAAATAACATTTATGTGTGGGAAATGTATAATAGTAACAATTTTTTTGTAATAATTAGAAAATAAATATGTGTAAATATGCATGTAAAAATTTGAAATTATATACATATCATATACTTATTACAGTAGTTCAGATTTGTACTTGCAAATTTACCTGCAAATCAATTCACTGGTCCTAACATATATGTATATGTATATATATACACACACATGTATGTGTGTGTGTGTGTGTGTGTGTGTATATACATATATATATATATATATATATATATATATATATACATATATATATATATATATATATATATATATATATATATATGTGTGTGTGTGTGTGTGTGTGTGTGTGTATATATATATTATATATATTTTGGGACCAGTGAAAATATTGACAGTGCAAGTACAACTCTGAACTACTGGCCAGATCGGGCAAGGGGTATCCAGCTCTATTGATTAAAAAGATAAAACAAGAAAAGAGGCAGTCATATTATGTTTCACAAGAGATTAACATTTATGAGCAATATGAGCTCATCACACCAGTCCAGATGGCAGGTCAGTAGTGAGTCATTTTGTTTTTTAGGTGTAATTTCAGAGGAGGCCACCAGGTGTCCCTATGGCACATCTTGTGTTCAAAACAAAACTTGCCTGCAGGAGCAGGTTTGTTCCATTCCCATGCTCCCGTAGTGTTCTGCTGTTGGATGTTGACAGAGGGAGTAGTGGGTGGAACAGGTGAACTGCGACCTGTGAAGGGATCATTTTTTAACTTAATAGCTCTCCATGTATCACTTACATATTAATTGTATGAAAAAATACTGAAAATCATATGGATAATACAAATGCGAATGGCATCCAGCTATTTTTGACTAATATTTACCACAGGAAAGTGACATCCGATTAGATTAAGAAGTTACTACAAATCTTAAGGCGAGACATTTTTTTTTTCTGGCTATTGACAGTATTTCCGGATTTATGATAAAAAAGAACTCGTCAACTAAATGAAATAAAAAATTTAACCTGGCTTTATACAATGTTCAGATTTCTGTTCTGGAAATTTACACTGAAGACAAAGACAAATCAATAAAATTTATTTTAGAGTGCAGACTTGCATTGTTGTATAAAAGAGATTCATATTTAATTAGATGGTCATAATTAATTAAAAACGGTCAAATTAGTTTCCCTTTCTTTGTGTTTTCAAGCAAGCTAATAACTTAGCCTACTAGCTTAGCATAAGACTAACTGGTTAAGAAAAGCTAAAACAAGTTATGGTAACGCTCCATGGGGGGATTCTGGGATATATAGGATCTAGCATGAGTGCTTGATTAAAAAAACATTTGCAACACATTATAATGTATCATATTTCTCTTATTTTCAGTAGATGCAAGGCTCTGAGTAACAGAATGTAGCAATCTGCAGTATTTGGCATCATGCAGTGCTCCTTTCAAGTTCTCTTGCATGCTTGAAAAAAGAAAAGGAAAAACACTAGAGTTCCAAATAAATATCAGCTCTCCATGTTACAGTAGTGCGGTTTCAAGGCCTTCAGAGATTTTAGTCAAAGAGGAGGTTTCAAAATCATACGCCACTTGTATGAAGTGATTAGAAACAGTGTTAAATTTTGTTGCTGTATTCCGTATTGGAGTTAATCTGCCTCGCATATTCCCAGAAACAATACAGGGTTTCAGTTGTCCTTCATAGAGCACATGCTGCTATCGACCACACACATTGTACTTAAAACAAATAATCAAGCTCAAGGGCCAATAATAATTCCACTCTCTCTAAATCATCAAACATCAGCACTTTGAATAAGACATTTACTACCGAGCTGTTTTACAGAGATACATTTGCAAGGCTATTTTGTTGATCATATTCTGAAGGATTTAACACAAAAGAGCTTGGCTGGTTGTTATGGTGACATTGCCCACACACTGGCAGTACTGAGAGGCAAAAGCACATGCCTTACCCATGCCCATGTTCTGCATTGTAGGAGACGGAGATCGTGCAGCATGCAGGAAGGGGTCTGGCTGCCCCATATTACCTGGACCCAGGAACGCCCCAATGAAGTCCTGCGGCTTAGAGGCGGGAGCGGATGCAGGCCCAGACCCGAATGGGTCGAAAGCTGAAGAATTAAAGAAAGGATTCAGTATCTTTTGCTGAAATGGACATTTATAAGACAGATAGTTCTGACTCTCACATCTGATTGGATAAAATAAGTTCAAAGCTGTTGCCAAAATATGCATTATATGGTCACAGCTGTGCATATTTTATGTCGTAAACAACCTTGAGTTAAGAAATGATTGCAAATTTCAATAAATAAATAAAAATAACTTATATATACACTACCACACTACCAATAGTTTGGTGTCAGTGAGATGTTGAAAGAATATTTTTGCTTATGCTCACCATGGCTGCATTTATTTGATCAAAAATACAGTAAAACCAGTAATATTATGAAATATTACAATTTAAAATAACTGTTTCTGTTTTAATTTATATTAAAATGTAATTTATTCCTGTGAAGTCAAAGCTGAATTTTCAGCAGCCATTATTCCAGTATTCTAATGCTCTCTTTGATGAATAGAAAAGAACAGCATTTATTTAAAACAGAAATCTTTTGTAACGTTATAAATGTCTTTACTGACACTTTTGATTAATTTCATGCATCCTTACTTAATAAAAAGCATTCATTTCTTAAAAACAAAAAACCTTACTAATCCCAAACTTTTGAATTGTAGTATAAATATATTTGATGGGAAAACTGCTTTTAATTAATAATTCATTTTTATTATTATTGTTACTATTATTAATAATATTAATAAATAATTTTAAATATTTAAATGTTTTTATTACATTGCTGCAACAGCCATTTTATAAAGCAATATACCATGTTACAGCAATTTTAAATGTGCCATCGAATGAAAAATTGAATTTACCTTGGCATAGTTGAATAACAAGAGTTCAGCACATGGAAATGACATACAGTGAGTCTCAAACACCATTGTTTCCTCCTTCTTATATAAATCTCATTTGTTTAAAAGACCTCCGAAGAACAGGCGAATCTCAACATAACACTGACTGTTACGTAACAGTCGGGATCATTAATATGTACGCCCCAATATTTGCATATGCCAGCCCATGTTCAAGGCATTAGACAAGGGCAGGACGTCTGGATGTGCACAGCTGAATCATCAGACTAGGTAAGCAAGCAAGAACAATAGCGAAAAATGGCAGATGGAGCGATAATAACTGACATGATCCATGATAACATGATATTTTTAGTGATATTTGTAAATTGTCTTTCTAAATGTTTCATTAGCATGTTGCTAATGTACTGTTAAATGTGGTTAAAGTTACCATCGTTTCTTACTGTATTCACGGAAACAAGAGAGCCATCGCTATTTTCACTTTTAAACACTTGCAGTCTGTATAATGCATAAACACAACTTCATTCTTTATAAATTTCTCCATCAGTGTAGCATTAGCCGTTAGCCACGGAGCACAGCCTCAAACTCATTCAGAATCATTTGGTAAAGATCCATTTGAGGGTTATATTAGCTGTGTGAACTTTGTAAATGCACTGTATAATAGTCGAGAGCTCGAGGGGCAGGGAGCAAGAGGATTTAAAGGGGCCGCACATGCTTAATCGGTGCATAGTTAATGATGCTTCAAAATAGGCAGTTAAAAAAGTTAATTTAAAAAAAATCTATGGGGTATTTTGAGCTGAGACTTCACAGACATATTCAGGGGACACCTTAGACTTATATTACATCTTGTAAAAACTGGTTCTAGGGCACCTTTAAATTAATGGTCTCTTTGACACTGCGTGTTATTAAATTGTTACTCAATGAATGTCATTCAAATGAATAATTTTCTCACTTTTTCTCACTATTATCAACCAAGATGCTGCATCATTTCACTGACTCCTGACAAACAACTCAGCTAAATCAGTTCTTTTTTAAAAGCCATAAAACATACTTACTACCTCCAGATCGAGGTGATGGACAGGGTGATGAGGAAGTTGTGGATCTCCGCGGGGTGGACTGAGCAGAGTTGGGGCCGCTGGCCGGCTGTGGTGTAGGCGGAGCTCCAAACAAGTCCCCCAGCAGGTCTGTGGTGGTACTGGTGGTCGGAGGTTGTGGGGAGGATGGAGGAAGCTTAGCCGCATCACCGTCCAGCCCCAGTAGATCCACTTCCTCAGCTGCTGGAGGAGGGGCCGCTGCAGACTGGGGCTCCGGCTTCTTAGCCGCTTTTGATTTTTCATTGCTCGTGTTGCTCTGCTGGCTAGAAAGGGAGAGCATCTCATCATCTGAGGGTTCACTCTCTTCATTCGGACCCACTCTGCCTCCGCAACTCCCATGCCCCTGGGCAGGATCTAAGGGACAGACAGAGAAATGGTTAGACCTAAAGAACAAAGTCAAGTTTGCCCATATGATTTGCGTGTTATTTTTTTGTTAGTTTTATGTGAGAAGCATAACATTTCAGTGTACCTCTCAAATTCAAAGCCACTAAAATCAATTAGTTTTCAACTACCCATCAAATTGTCTAAATTTAAAAGTCAACTACAAATCTATTAATGAACTATTTACTGTTGACTCTCACAAGCCTCCTACACTACATCTTACCTTCCAAGTCCAAGCCCTCCATTTCATCTTTTGAGCAGAAAATAAAGTACATTAAACAGATGGTGTTTAGTTTAATGGTGCACAGACACTCTACAGATTGCCAGCGAGTGACTGATGAGTTGACTTGTTTAAAAAGCTCACTGAGGGACAAACTACTGAGCACTTAATGGTGATTAACTCCACAGGGACACCGTGTCACTCTCTATCATATGAGAAAACAGCAACTTTACTTCAAGATAAAGAACAGAAGGCCTTCCAATTAGGGCTGTGTGATATAGCTAATAAAATAAACTACTGTTCAAAAGTTTGGGACAAATGGTAAACAAAATGCTGTTCTTTTGAACTTTCAACTCATGAAAGAATCCTGAAAAAAATGTAGCAGTGTTTCCACAAAAATAGTAAGCAGCACAACTGTTTTCAACAGTTAAAGGGTTAGTTAGTTTTCAAAAATGAAAATTCTGTCATTAATTATTCACCCTAATGTCGTTCCACACCCATAAGACCTTCGTTCATCTTCACATATTTTTGATGAAATCTGAGAGCTTTCTGACACCTCATTAGACAGCAATATAACAACCACTGTCAAGGTCCAGAAAAGTAATAAAGACATTGTTAAAATAGTCCACGTGACTGCAGTGGTTCAACCTTAATTTTACGAAGCGACAAGAATATATTTTGTGCACAAAAACTAAACAAAAATAATGACTTTATTCAACAATATCTTCTCTTCTATGTCATTCTTTTAAGCTGTTTACGTCCAGTGCTTCCAGGTCAAATTGCTGTCATAGACCTCTCTGATTTCATCAAAAATGTCTTAATATGTGTTCCGAAGATGAACGAAGTTCTTACAGGTTTGGAACGACATGAGAGTGAGTAATTAATGTCAGAATTTTCATTTTTGGGTGAACTAACCCTTTAACAATGTTTCTTGAGCACCAAATCAGCATATTAGAATGATTTCTGAAGGGTCATGTGACACTAAAGACTGGAGTAATGGCCAACACAGGAATAAATTACATTTTAAAATATATTAAAGGTGCAGTATGTAAGAATTTTGTCCGCTAGAGGTCGCTAGAAGCCTATTCAAAACAAAGGCGTAGCTTGATGACCCCAAGTTTGAGAGCGGAATCTTGGGACATGTGGTCTCCATTTTAACGGACGGTGCAAAAGAACAGGGATAGGACTCGGGAAGAAATCATGTTCATGGATGCGATTATTAACGTTACTGTAGTATGAAGCAGAGCAGGACCGAGTGTTGTGGGAGCTGAACGAGGCCGCTGGAGCGATTGCGCAACACACGCCTCACGAGCAGCGGAACTTTTATTTTGACACAGTCGCCGGCGCCGCTTCCGCTTTTCCGGTCATGAGTATGAGGTAACGCAGCTTTGTTTATTATATTAGATACATTTGAGAGTGTTGAAAATTATGTTATAACGTTACTCTGTGCGTTCGCTCGGTGGCTGTTGTGAGACACTTGTTTGAGCCACACTGCAGTAAGATAGATCGAATTTAGAATATCATATTAATGCTGGAAGAAAATTCTGTATTACTGTTACTAAAAATAAAGCTGCATCTGATTATGTTATATAAGTTACTTCACAAAATAGTGTTTTTCTCTGAGGCATGGTAAAGCATGGTACTCGCAAAAAATCAAGAAAATTTGATTTAAACAATAAGACTAAACATGTTGAGCTACATAACAATGATTAGTTTTCTGTCTATAAATATATCAAAATAGTTGTTCCCTTGTCTATTAAAACATGTAAATATTAAAGCGTCTTTGGTGTTTCCATGGTTTCTACAAAATAAAACAGGAAACCGAGGGGTAATGCAGCTATGACGCAATTGACAGGCGACTCCTCACACGTCCCGGAGCCTTGGTTAAAACTGCAATTTTCTCACGATTTACAAATAGTTGGAATCATTTGCGATAATGTAAGTACTCAAGTGAACTAAATATATAACACTGACCTAGTGGTTTTTGGATATTTTACTGCAAAAATATTACATATTGCACCTTTAAAACAGAAAACAGTAATTTTAAATTGTATTAATATTTCACCTTATTAATATTTTTACTGAATTTTTGATCAAATAAATGCAGCCTTGGTGAGCATAAGAAATTTCAGTCTATTTATGATATTAAAAATATACTTCAATATTTATGTACTTGCTGAGATAGTTTAAATGGGTGATTTATTTTTTTCGATCAGACGCTACACATTTTAGCTTCATACTACTTGTGTGTGTTACCTGCAACAGCAAGTGCATCCTGGTGTTCCTGATGACAGGAGAAAAGCACGTTGGGGCTCAGGTCTTTGGTGGGGAACTGCTCCCACGGTGGGGTGAGATCTTTCTGTTTCTCTGTGCTTTCAACCTCAATGTCTAACAGCACATGAAACAGCTGCGGGTATTTCTCTGGAGAATCACAGGCATCCAGCTCTGTCCTGGACAAACACACACGGACTTCACTGTAAAGTTGCAAATAGTTAAACAACATGTACTATACATAAACATTTTTATTTATTTGAAGAGTTTGGTTCCAAAATGCAATAACTCCATTTTGATTAATTTGAGTAAAAAGGTGTTTTCTTTACCAAGAAAGTGTCAAGATGAAAACCACTATTTTCTGTTTCAAACTTTCACATAGCATCTTTTGGATATAAAAACATTAAAAATTCAAATCTACATTTTGATTTTAAAAAGTTTATTATAAAAATGTATTATTTTTTCCCCAAAATGCAATAAATCCATGACACTTTTTTTTTTTTCAAAATGCAATTAATCCATCAATATAAAAGTTATTTTTCAAATTGAAAATACGCAACAAAGTAAGTTGATTCACATATATGACAGAGTCTAAACTTTGCCAATATTTATCTTATATTCAGGCATTTTACTAAAAATACATTCAGCCGAAGAGGAATAGGGCCAAGCAATAATAAAAAAATAAAACCATCTCGAGATTAAAGTTGTTAAATTTTGAGAAAAAACTCATTAAATTTCGAGAAAAAAGTCGAGATAAAATGTTGAGAATAAAGTCATTAAATTATGAGAAAAAAGTCGTTAAATTACAAGAACAAATTCGTTAAATTACGAATTTGTTCTCATAATTTAATGACTTTTTTCTCGTAATTTAATGACTTTATTCTCATAATTTAATGACTTTATTCTCAACATTTTATCTCGACTTTTTTCTCGAAATTTAACGACATTTTTCTCATAATTTAACGAATTTGTTCTTGTAATTTAACGACTTTTTTCTTGTAATTTAATGACTTCATTCTCAACATTTTATCTCGACTTTTTTCTCGGAATTTAACAAGTTTTTTCTCGTAAATTAACGAGTTTATTCTCAACATTTTATTTCGACTTTTTTCTCGAAATTGAACAAGTTTTTTTCTCGAATTTTAACAACTTTAATCTCGAGATGGTTTTATTTTTTTATTATTGCATGGCCCTAATCCTCTTCCGTACTCTTCCGTAAAATGGTCATCTTGTTAATGTTATGAATTATTTGTCATTACCGATTAAAGAGTATCTGGCGCCACCGCACGGTTAAATAAACACATTTGCCGAGTACATTTGCATTAAAAACGGCTTTTAAAAAAGCCTTTAATGTTTACAGCGCGTGGAATGGTGCGCTGTGATTGGTTGAGCGGATATATCGCGTTCTGCAGAAAAAGGAGACTGCCGTTTGTCACGTTTTGGGAAGAAAGGGAGAAAACATGACAGAATAACACGACAGATATCACATTTTGTGCAAAATTAATAAATGGCTTTTCAATACCGACCAGATACAATACTGATTTTGGCGGAAACTCAATTTTTTGAAAATGCCGTTAATCGCGTTTTGGAACCAAACTCTTCATTTATTTATTTATAGATTTTAGGTTTAAATTTCTATGAATATATAAGGAAATCTAGTCTGATGAAGTGCCTACAAGCTCGAAACATAACCCATGTGAGTCTTATATAAAATTTTTTGCTTATTTTTGGAGCTTTGGTGTGCTGACTTTTTCCTGCTTTTTATTAATATTTTTTGGTCGAGCACCCATCTTTGAGCATAATTTTGCCAGTGACGTGCATACTTTTGTTCTGATTTTGTATGAATGTACAAGGGAAAGCGTATATGCTGGGGTTGCTGTATCTGGTCACCCCACATATTTAAAGTTGCGATAAAAAAGAAGATAAAAGTGATAAATCCTTTCTTCCATATTGTGACATACATCCAAGTGTAACGGATCATCAGTAAAGAAAGAATTTAGGGCAGGGACTTGGTTTTATGCATCAGTTGTTGATTGGATCTCATGATTTTAATCATTTTTAATCAGTGTACTACTCGGTGTGACAAATCTTTAAAAGCACAAATATGCCATGTAGTCTATAAATTAATAATGTCATAGAATTGTATGTATAATAATAATAAGAATTTAAAGAATGTTGATTGAAATAGTTTTACACCCTAACCAGGTGCCCTAACCAGGTGCTACATGATAAAGCAAAAAGCAATCTCCTCCATGTAAATCAGAGTTTCTGTCCTAACATGCTGCTACAGAAGCAAAGAGTGACTAGACATTTTGTCAACTCACTATGTGTACTTTGAATCAATTTTAAATCTAGATTAACTGTTTTAGATTTTCCATTGTTACAGCGTGATGATTATGAAAGAAGTGGAAAGAAACACTTACTTCATAAACTTTAAGACTGTTGTGCCGGGAGCGATGAAACCAGTATGGAACTGAATCTGGAATATCTGGGTGTTTGTTACCTGCAAACACCCCAGAATTTAAACACTGACAAATGCTGAAGATGTTGCAACTTTTCAGTCACTAACAACTAGCAACAACAGAAAGCTTACATCAGGATTCCTATATATTTTCCATTTCAAAATTCCATACTTTTCCATACAAATTTCCAAACCTCTATGTAGACCGTATTTAACATAAATGGTTCATACAGTATCATTTTCAGCATTATATTTGGTATATAGTACAGCAATCTGAAAAAAAAAAATATTTTCTCTGTTTTTTTTGAAGTGACAACATGTGCTTACATGATCAGAAGAAACCTAAAATGCTTTATAACCAAAACAAATCCACCTCTGACATATCAATTCGATACTGTAAATGTGGTTTGAATAGCATGTTTACCAAGCAGCAAAGTACAGTCTGATTTAGATGATTGTTTGCTCCTTTATCTGTTTCTGGTTTGAGTGACACACACACATTCATTTATTGAAGTTCTAAAGAGATTCACTTATGGCAAAGACAAACAGTTTTGCGTAATGAAAATGTGTGCCTTGAATCTATTCAGTCGTGTTTGACAATCACTAAACTATCACAAAACTTTTGCCATGAAAACACTTTGCTTATATGATACATTTTTAGAAGATCTTAATTTTACATTTTAGAAAACTGAAAAGGGGCAAAAACACAAATATTTTTCCATACTCTGTTTTTATTTCAATACTTATCCAGACTTGGAAATTATTCAAATAAAATTCCATATTTTCCACACTGTATAGGAAACTTGTTACATATAGGACTGTATATACTCATCCTATTGTTTCCTTCTCTGCTGCAGCTTTAAATTTAAAAGGGGTAACAGTTAGTTATTGGTCTCATACCTTGGCCTGAAGTGCATGGGAACGCATGTGATAGACTGAAATCACCACGTCTCCTTGGGCACTCACTCCCACAGGAAAGACCACTTTGCCCTCTTGAATCCTGTGTTCCCTGAGAGCAGCATACATGAAGATATACATCAGCGCACAAAAATATCATTATTTTTAAGTTCTACATAAATTATCTTGTACACAATT
The DNA here is from genome assembly GCF_018812025.1 of Megalobrama amblycephala. Taxonomy (NCBI): domain Eukaryota; kingdom Metazoa; phylum Chordata; class Actinopteri; order Cypriniformes; family Xenocyprididae; genus Megalobrama; species Megalobrama amblycephala. Next base: position 19,127,633 of record NC_063051.1, read on the forward strand.
CAAAATAAAATAAAGAAAATTCTATATTTTGCATCCTCAAATCCAGAATTTGAGGATGCAAACAGGATACAGAAAATTCAAATTAGATTTACAGGAAGTAGAATTAAAATGGGATTACATACATTCATCCTACCTGCTGTTAGTGTATTTTTAATAATAAATTTCAGCATAAATTATTCATAAATATGTTCATCATACAAATAACATGGGGATATTTTTTTTTAATTTCCATTCAGTAAATTCTTCTTCCTGTCATTCTAATTCAATCTCCAGTTCAACTTCCTGTGAGGTGTGAAGAATTTACGTTAGAATTTATTCGGCAAATCTGTTTCCAGCGCATTAACTCTTTTTCGCACAAGTCAAAAACCACCTTAAGCAAGCTTAAAAACTTTTTTACAAATTAAGGGATTTTTTTTCTAAATTTAAACATTTCCATCACTCATTTTTGATGTGATACTAAAAAATGTGCATAAAAATGCAAACATTGCTAATAAGACACTAAGGCCCGGTTTCACAGACGGGGTTTAGACTAAGCCAGGATTAGGTCTTTGTTCAATTAGGGTATTTAAATAGCTTTTATAAACCTACCTTAGAAAAAAAACATTGCTGGTGTGCATCTTGAGACAAAACAATGGCACTGACATATTTTAAGATATGTCAGTACAAGTTTCTTTCAGTTGAAACAGCTCAAACATGCATTTTAGTCTAGGACTAGCTTAAGCCTTGTCTGTGAAACCGGGGGTAAGAGCCATATTTGACAGGACAATATATTACTATTCATGACATATAATTTCAGCTATGTTAAATGAACCATTAGCAGAGTATCTAATAAGGACATGCTTACCTCATTTTCTCATACTCCTGAGCTGTAGAAAATATCTTGGTCTCACCAATAAGTACGTCACAAAATGGCCGACAGCCACTGCGTTGTTTGTTGAAGCAAGGAACAGGACTCATTGTGACGGCTTTAATGACTAGCGGTTTGGAGTGGGGCACGGTGGGCTTCTCTGAGACTAAACTGCATACATAACCTATGTACCTGAATAAATACACACACACATACATACATACAAGACTGTCATACCTTGTTTAATCTAGGACATATGTACATTGCATTCTTGCTGTTTAAAACTAATATGCAGAGAAATTGACATTTCAAGATAAAAGTAATGTATGCCATACTTAGCAATTTTATAAGTTCATCATCTACTGTAAGATTATTGTTAAGTATTTATACCTTTCAGTAGTTTCTATCAAAGCTACACTTTGCGAGAGCTTCAATCTGATTGGTCGTACCTCCTATGTGAGGGCCACAGGCCAGATCCAGGCCTCTTGGCGCTGAGAAGATGCATGGCTGGCACCGGGTTGGCAAAAAGGTGGCAGAAACAGAACATGGCACAGACCAGCACGCCCGAAGGAGCTCTGCCATCCTGAAAGAGCAAACATGTGTTAGGACAGGCTTGAATAATACAGATGTTTATTGTTAAGTTCCTCCCTTTCTCTTGTACTTATAGGCCAGTGTTTTAATCTTCACTGTCAGTTTTTGTGTATGCATAGCTGTTGTGTTTCCTTAGTTTATTATGACCTGTCTTGGATATTCTTTTGTGTGAATAAAGCTGGAATTAGATCCTTAACTTTCGCCCTGTCTGAACGTTACAATTATATTATATTATATATTAATTTTTGTGTTAAATGGTTAATCAATATTTTCAATTTCACAAATAAATAAATCAAACAAACTGTGAATCTTTCAGGCTTTCTGTTTGTGGTATCATTTTTTATTCAAATCATGCATATTTTGTACCACACAGTTTCATTAAAAAAGACTAATTTGACATACTGTCCTATTTTTAATTAAAGATAATGATGAATGGTGCCAGAAATGTTGTTTTCTTTGTAAGCTTAGTCATATCTCAGAAATGTATATTTTTTATGTCATAATTAGCCTTAAGAAACTGTGGGCCTTTTTGGCCAATGTGAAAAGAACATGACTCAAATGTAAACAATGAATCTGGTTTAACAGTTAATGCTTAAAGGTGCCCTAGATTCAAAAATTTAATTTACCTCGGCATAGTTAAATAACAAGAGTTCAGTACATGGAAATGACATACAGTGAGTCTCAAACTCCATTGTTTCCTCCTTCTTATATAAATCTCATTTGTTTAAAAGACCTCCGAAGAACAGGCGAATCTCAGCATAACACCGACTGTTACGTAACAGTCGGGATCATTAATATGTATGACCCCAATATTTGCATATGCCAGCTCATGTTCAAGGCATTACACAAGGGCAGCCAGTATTAACGTCTGGATGTGCACAGCTGAATCATCAGACTAGGTAAGCAAGCAAGGACAATAGCGAAAAATGGCAGATGGAGCAATAATAACTGACGTGATCCATGATAACATGATATTTTTAGTGATATTTGTAAATTGTCTTTCTAAATGTTTTGTTAGCATGTTGCTAATGTACTGTTAAATGTGGTTAAAGTTACCATCGTTTCTTACTGTATTCACGGAGACAAGAGCTGTCGCTATTTTCATTTTTAAACACAGTCTGTATAATTCATAAACACAACTTCATTCTTTATAAATCTCTTCAACAGTGTAGCATTAGCCGTTAGCCACGGAGCACAGCCTCAAACTCATTCAGAATCAATGTAAACATCAAAATAAACACTGTACTTACGCGATTAGACATGCTGCATGACGAACACTTTGTAAAGATCCATTTTGAGGGTTATATTAGCTGTTTGAACTTTTTTTATGTTGTTTAAGGCAAGCGCAAGCTCTTGGGGCGTGGAGCATGAGAATTAAAGGGCCACACACCCTGAATCGGCTCATTTCTAATTATGCCCCAAAATAGGCAGTTAAAAAAATGAATTAAAAAAAATCTATGGGGTATTTTGAGCTGAAACTTCACAGACACATTCAGGGGACACCTTAGACTTATATTACATCTTTTAAAAAAAGTTCTAGTGCACCTTTAATAACCACAACAGGCAACAGGTATGAACATCAAAAGACTTTCTTACCGAACAGGTGATCACACACACATTCTTGGGGTTTTGCTTGAGCCAGTTGTACATATTCTTACACACGGCAAATAGGTTGTGAAGACTTGGGGCCTGCCTGGATGGCCAATTGCATTCTGAAACCTACAGATAAACGAGAAGAGGAAGAAGTGAGAGAGAAGAAGATAGGTGAATAAGAGAGATATACAAATGAATTAAGATTTGGATAATCATGGATAAAATACAAACATTTTTAAAAAGATATACAAGAAAACAATTCTTACAACAACAAGGGATTTGTGTAAGAAGAAAACTTAGAAGAATCATCATATATCACATATATTATTTATATTTAAGCCAAACCTTCATTATAAATAATACATCAATGTTGCTGCACTTTTGTCATTAAAAAAAGAATAGATCTTTTATAACTATAACAGCAAATAAGTCATGAGATTGAAATAGTTGAATCATGCAGTTAATCTTAGGAGTTATTTAATTACATGGGAAAAGCTCTGTTTAATATTTAATCAAAAAAGGCCATAAGAGTCAAGACAGCCACTAGTATCATTTCTAGACAGAAATGAGTCTCGTAGAATAAGTAACTCGCACTACACCAGTGTTTCCCAAATCTTTTATGTTCCCCAGAGCACCATCAATAAGGCTCAAGTACCCCTTCACTGACACAAAACCAGAATTGCATTCCTCATACTTGGTATACCTTAGCATTAAAGGATTAGTTCACTTTAAAATGAAAATGACCCCAAGATTTACTCACCCTCAAGCCATTCTAGGTGTATATGACTTTCTTCTTTCTGATTAACATAATCTGAGTTATATTAATAAATATCCTGATGCGTCCATGCTTTATAATGGCAGTGAAAGGGACCAACGAGTATGAAGCTGAAGAAAGTGCATCCATCCATCATAAACGTACTCCAAACGGCTCTGGGGGGTAAATAAAGGCCTTCTGAAGCGATGCATTTGTGTAAGAAAAATATCCATATTTAACAAGATATAAAGTAAAATATCTAGCTTCCGCCAGACCGCCTTCCCTGTTCATCTCACAAAGAAAATGTAATGCCTCTTGCTTATGTTATGTCCTACGCCTTCGGTATTCCTAAGTTGAAATCTAGATATTTTACTTTATAACTCGCTTCACTTCAGAAGGCCTTTTTTAACCTCCCGGAGCCGTGTGGAGTACATTTATGATGGATGGATGCACTGTCTTGAGCTTCAAACTGTGTTCATCAGAAAGAAGAAAGTCATATACACCTAGGATAGCTTAAGGGTGAGTAAATCGTGGAGTAATTTTCATTTTAAAGTGAACAAATCTTTTAAAATTTCTTCATTTTTATGAAGATTTGCTTTTGACAACAATCAACGCTATGGGTGTGAAAAACAAACTCACCATTTACCTTCTTTTAATGAGACATTTGGGACCTAATGTATTAACATTTTACACGACTGATTTAATATGGATTGCAATTTAAGCTACAAAGTGAAAATATTAGTAATGGTTGTCCATTTTTTGACATTTCCCATGACATTTTACAGAGGAAGCATGCTCTTTAATGACAAAATGTTTTTGGCCCACTTCCCACTATTGAATTCTTCTGTAAATCCTGTTCTGAGTTCTAATACAAATATTTTCATTCAAATAAAATCAATCTGTGATGAAATAGTTAGAAAAAAAAGTAGCTATATTCATGTTACGTTCTCTGAAATGTCTTAATAATAGGGGTTGCACAGACTAGTCGACTTTTTAATGCACTGCCATGATGCTTTAAGCTTGACATTGATAGATGTTGATCATGTGATTTTGACACTAACAACATGGCCGCCTTGCAGGTGAGAAGCCCGGTGGGTCATTGCAGTAAAACAGCAGTGGTACATCAAGTGTGAAGAAATACTTCACTAAAGATGAAGCCTGTTCTGTCACTTGCAAAATATGCAAGTCTGTCCTGAAGTATAACAAAAGTACAAGTGCAATGCACACTCATCTGAAAAAGCATCTGCTAATGCTAGGTGAGAAATGCAAATCATCTTGACAGAAGTCAATTAGCAACTTCACCAAACATCCAGCTGTGACAGAGAAGAGACGGCAGCAAATTAGCAATTTGCTGGTAAATTTCACTGTCAAAGACTTTCGACCTTTAGCTGCAGTGCACGGAGAAGTTTTTAGAGAAATACTGCACTTTTTTTTTTTAAACCTGGCTAAAAAATGGGACACCACTCCGCAACAGCCGAAGAAGTCAGTGAATATTTATTAACACCACATATTCCCACTATAGAAAAAACCCTGCAGTGGTGGGCCTACGACCAGGACACATTTCCCAGTTTGGCAAAGCTCTGCAAAATCTACTCAGCTGTCCCAGCTACAATTTTTTCACTGGCATGGAATACCATCACCCGACAGCGGGCGAGCCTCCATCCAGCCCACGTCGATTCCCTCATCTTCTTGCATGCAAACCAGGATCGAAAAGCAAAAACTGTGACTGAGTAGGACTGTGAGTAGGCTTACAGCTTAGATCTTGTGTGGGTGTTATTATGTTAGGCCAACATATGCCAAAATATTTTTGGGAGTTTGTGTTATTGTTGCATTATTACCGTTAAGTTACAACATGTTATGAGCTGTCTGTCAGCATCTGTATAATTTTTTGCAAATAAATTACAAATTGTGGCATGTTGCAAAGCATTCCCATCTCTTTTTATTAATGACGTCATCAGCCATTAGTCAACGTCGACTCGATTTCTAATCTCATAACTATCGACTTCAATAAATCGGAGGTCGTTCAACCCCTGCTTAATAACTTTTTCTATAATATTGCTTCTTATGTTTAAATTTTTGACTGGACATCGACATTCTCTTTTATTGGCACAGACAACATTTGCATTTAATCTATGACAGTAGTAATATCTTGTACTATTAAATGTGGTGCAATATCACGTATTTTGATGGAAATTGCATATGGAAATGATATGCAGATGAGGCTTTGCATGTTAAAAAAAGGTATATAGCCTACTTTCAGGGTGAAAGTCCCAGATGTTTGAGAGCAGATTGTTTTGACAGTTCAGTGAGCAACGATAGAGAAACTTTATCTGACAAAAACCTAAAGGCAAATTTATTTATAAATGAAATCCAGATGGGATGTTTACCAAAGGTAAAGTGATTTTCAGTCTTTGTATGTTGCAATTTAATTATGTATGAAATTTCCCCCATGAGCTCATACACCATCATTTTCTACAAATTTTAATAAGAAGTCATTACTTACAGGCAACAAGGACAAGATGGAAATCTTTCCAAGTACTTTAATTTGAACACAAGCTCTTAGTACTTTGCCCACTGGCACTTTGATTTGTAAGGTGATCTGGAATGTGAAATTAAAGTATGTAAGTCAGGAAATATAACTGATTGCACTCACTCTGTTGGAGAACTTGGCCCCTCGGTAGTTCCTCTGTGACAGGTTGAAAACAGTGTAGTGGTCGGCATGCCGTGAGTCCAGAAATGAACGGATATCCTCTGTGTGGTTCCTGTAGCCCATCTCCACCGCCTCAGCAGGATATGACATCACTGACAGAGTAAACGGACAATTAGAAAAGGATTATAACACTTCTTTCCAGTTGTTTTGTTCTTCCTTTGTATTTAAAATATTTTAAAAATATAAAATATTTTCCTCATATTTTTATGGTTTAAAGGTGCCCTAGATTCAAAATTTGAATTTACCTTGGCATAGTTGAATAACAAGAGTTCAGTACATGGAAAAGACATACAGTGAGTTTCAAACTCCATTGCTTTCTCTTTCTTATGTAAATCTAATTTGTTTAAAAGACTTCTGGAAAACACGCGGATCTCAACATAACACCGACTGTTACGTAACTGTTACGCCCCCAATATTTGCATATGCCAGCCCATGTTCCCAACATTATGAAAGTCATTAGACAAGGGCAGCCAGTAACGTCTGGATCTGCACAGGTGAATCAACAGACTAGGTAAGCAAGAACAACAGCGAAAATGGCAGATGGAGCAATAATAACTGACATGATCCATGATAGCATGATATTTTTAGTGATATTTGTAAATTGTCTATCTAAATGTTTCGTTAGCATGTTGCTAATGTACTGTTAAATGAGGTTAAAGTTACCATCGTTTCTTACTGAATTCACGGAGACAAAAGCCATCGTTATTTTCATTTTTAAACACTTGCAGTCTGTATAATTCATAAACACAACTTCATTCTTTATAAATCTCTCCAACAGTGTAGCATTAGCCGTTAGCCACGGAGCACAGCCTCAAACTCATAGAGAATCAAATATAAACATCAAAATAAATTCGAAGCATGCATGCAGCATGCATGACGAACATCTTGTAAAGATCCATTTGAGGGTTATATTAGCTGTGTGAACTTTGTAAATGTGCTGTAATATAATCGAGAGCTCGTATGGCAGGGAGCACGCAAATTAAAGGGGCGGCGCACTGAAAAAATCAGTGCATAGTTAATGATGCCCCAAAATAGGCAGTTAAAAAAATTAATTTAAAAAAATCTATGGGGTATTTTGAGCTGAAACTTCACAGACACATTCAGGGGACACCTTAGACTTATATTACATCTTGTGAAAAAGCATTCTTGGGCACCTTTAATTGAACTTCTACAGTCATCAAAAACATATATCTGGACATCACTTTTGGCCATACAGACCAAAGTCATGAGAGTGAGAAATATGCAAATAAATTCAACTAGCAGACTGATTATATAATAACAGTTAAAACAGAGGATACGCATGTCCACTCATATGTGATACATTTAAATCCATCCATGTGTGAAAAAGTGAATGCACTAACAAAAATACCTTGGAGTAAATGCACATACCATGGTACACGAACATGGTCAACATTCACTATCACAGAATTATTTCTTACTTACCGATAATGCGTGAGGTGATGTAGGCAATGTCCAACTCTCCTTTTGTATATCTAAATTGTACAAAAGAGCACATATAACCTCAGTATAGACAGCATAACATATTCATATCCATTTTGAAGGCATAAGGTTTCAATTTATTTCACAAAATTATTCTGATGTCCTTAATAAAAATGGTATAATTCTTATCTATCAATACATTATGGTAAAGTTATAAGTTATAACCCATTTTACTGAAAAAGTTTAATTAAAAAGTATAATTGTGGTAATGATAAATGCATTATGTACTTATATACTGTACATGCACACTAATGTTCAAAAGTTTAGGGTCATTAAGAAAAAAAATTCCAATAAATGCCATTTTATTTTCATCAAAATGTCTAATAATATGTAACACAACTGTTTTCAGCATTAATAATAAGAAGAAATGTTTATTGAGCACTAAATCAGCATATTAGAATGATTTCTGAAGGATCATGTGACACTGAAGACTAAAGAAAATTCAGCTTTGCCATCATAGGCATAATATATATATACATATATACAGAATTATACAGAATTAGAATAATCAGTTACATTATTCTAAAACAGTTAGAATAATCATAATATTTCACAATATAACTGTTTTTACAGTATCAAATCAAAAATAATGAAATAAATGTAGCCTTGTTGACCATAAACGACTTCTTTCAAAAAAATCTTACTGACCCCAAACTTTTGACAGAAGTGTATATTAATGTCTTTGAGTCACCTAACAGTATTCTAGACATAGGGGACCACATTACACAACATCCAAATCACCTCAGTAATCTGCTGAAGCGTGAAATCCCTCTAATCAGATCATATGTAAACAAGCTACTATTCTAAGCCTCTGTGCAAGAGGTGAATGAAATATACTAGTAGTTTACATTGTGTGTGTGTGTGTGTGTGTGAGTGTTTGTGCAGTGGTCTGTATGTGTGTGTGGGTTTCATTCACCCTTTGAACAGTAATGGAAAATAGTTTTTTCATTATCAATGTATGTGTGTGTGTGTAAGAGAAAAGCACACAGAGTTGGAGAGAGCTGATAATTTAAATATTTTAATTTAGCAAGGTTACTATGCAGTACATTTTCATGTCCCAATTATGTTTTAATATACTGGACAAAATATAAATATCACATATCATGAAATATTAATAGCAATATTTTTGGTTACATAATAGTACATTTAATTTTCACTGAGTTCAATAATGCTCTCTGACTTAAGAGCACCCTAAGTAACCTGGTGGATCTGATCTGCTTCTGGGTCAGTCAGGAGTAAAATGCTACATTACATAAGAGCTTTGTGCTATGTCTACCCATTAGTGTTGAATGCTTTCCTTTCAGCTGAGTGATAAACACACATGAATAGTTCAAAAGTTCTGGAAGCTCAGCTATCCCATGCATCACCAGAGTATTCTCTGGATAACTGCACATCAGCTGGGTCACAAAACCGTAACAAAGAGTAAACATTGGTTCCCTGCTGAACCAGCAGCTTTCTTTCTAAGGTCTGTTATGCAGTTGGTGATAGTGATGATGGTTATGAATGTATTGTGCCATTAACATGAAGATAGACACATCATTGGTCATTGTGCATAGTACCTGAGATACATATGTGAAGTATAACCTTACATAATTATACATTTAGAATAAAAAAAATCTCAGTCAATCTCAGAGAGAGCAGAAGACATGTTGTAATGAAGCAACACCATCACTGTGCGAGCGCCCATATCTATTCTCATGCCAATACTAACACACATGTACCTAAACAGAATCATTATATTGTGAAATCTTGATTTATTAATAGTAACATTCGTTACACAAAATTAGGTCAACAGGTACTCTATTGAAAGACCTTGACTCTGTTTTCTCTGAATTCTTACACATGAACACAAGTGCAAACATGCACAAATTTGTTTTTCAATCATGGTGGAGAACTTTAATGGACTTCTGTTGTTTTTATATTGAGCAACAGTGTTTGGTATATTTAACAAGCTGTTTTCTAAATTAGGACAATGTAGATAATTCACAATACAAATAAACCAGGGGACTTACGTGGCCACTTGGTTCATAACCTTGGTAGAGGTGTCTTTGATGGTGTCTTTGAGGTTGTCCTTGATGTTGCTGAAGAACTTTCCAGCACCTCCTTTCACCATATCCAGAAGTCCCCCTCCATAGTTTCCATCCATATCTGGAGACGGAGGGCCTTCAAATGAGCAGAATTTCATATCTTACAACAAACATGCAGACAAGACACCACAAACACACATTTTACATGTCATGACTAGTGATGGACTGGTATATCGATACATACCCTATTCAAAAGTTGAAATGTTTATTATTATCAATGTTGAAAACAGTTGTGTTGCTTAATATTTTTGTGGAAACTTTTGTGATCTTTTTTTTTTTTTTTTGATGAATATAAAGTTAAAAAAAACATACTTCATTTGAAATAGAAATCTGTTGTAATAACATAAAAGTCTTCATTGTCACTTTTTTTGAACAATTAAATGCATCCTTGCTGAATAAAATATTAATTTCTTTAAGAAAAAATCTTAATGAACCCAAACTTTTGAATGGTAGTGTAAAAACTCAGCTAAACACTAGTCATGACTACACATATTTTCATGCTTTTACAATGACTAGCATGCAGTCTACCATGAAAACAAGGTACATCTATATCAAACATGCAGCATCTAATGGCAGATGTCTAATGCTGCAGTGGCACTGATCACCAAGGAAACTCAATGTCAAATCATGTGCTAAATGTGCTTATCTGAAGATTTAGTTTCCCTTGTAAATATAGTTACTATATGCTCAAAACCAAAGCCGATCCACCACCTTCTCTTCTAAACCAGGAACTTTCACAAATGCATTATATGAAATACCTCATAAATAGGCTAATCAATTATAAATGCTACTGTATGTACAGATGCCTCTTTAGCCAAATCTGCATTAGATGATGATGGTACAAAGCTGAGTGTAAGTGAACGGAAAAATGAAACAGACTTGAGGAAATGGAGAAAACATTGAGCATCTGGCGTATATGTGAGAGTGAGTCAGTGTTATATGTCCATGACACTAGACCACACCCAAATCAAAAATCTGACTCAAGAATCTGAAAAAGCCACCTCCCACTCAGCTACAGATTTCACCTCCTCATGCGCTCACACACATACACAAAGCTGTATTAAAAAACAAGTCTGGCAATTCTCATCAGTAAGCAGACAGGCTACAATATTGGGTTGTCGAACAATGTCATGCATCAGCATTCTAATACATACAGATCCTACCATGCAACCCTAAGTCCCTCAGCTAGTTTATGTACTATGGAAGTTTGTCATAAAATGGATGGACAAAAGTATGTGGTCCTCCTTTATTGCTATATGGCTTCCACTCTACAAACATTCTATATGTTGGAAGGTCTGCTGGTTTTTGCTCCCATTTAAACACGAGCATGACTGAGGTCAAATGTTCACTGGCATTCAGGGTTTTATGAAACTATGGCCTTCAAGTATAATATGTACAACAAATATAGAATTTTTTGTCTATTTTTAATTTGCCAATGAAAATAGTTCCAAATAAAGCCAAAGTAGAATCAAAATTTAAATGATTTTGTTTGAATCAATGAATTAATGACTCGGTTGTTTTGTTTATGAATGAATCATTGTTTTTGAACTAATCCCTTGAGCAAATGATTCAATGACTCACTCATAAAGTTTCTTGTCACCGCCTACTGGCGTAACGATAAAACCATGTACTTTCTTTGAACAAGTCATCCAATCTAGCAGTACGAGGAACTGCTGGAAATTATGGCCTGTGCTACAGAGATTAGATCTCCCTTGGAAGCGCGAGACGCTGCAGATTGCTCACAGGTGTTTAGACGAGCATTTTTTAATCTGGCCGTAAATATGCAGCTCCTGTGAGTCTTCAGTTTCTCCCGGACCTTTACACTGAGGTGGAGAGTGCCTACCGTGCCTTCCCCTATCCGCACCTCAAACCTCGGGGGATCCTGGGCCCTCTCAGTCTGAGGACAACAGACAGGCCCAGAGGAAGAGTGTTGCCAGGTTGGGGAAACAGCCTCCCCAACCTGGGGTCTACTTAAGCAGGCAGTTTCCTCATGTACACTGGAAATTGTTAATATGGTCGAGCTTGGGCCTCCCTCTTGGGGTATGTAAGTAGGTCCTCTGCTCCCATTAGAGAGCTTGAGATGATCACCAGACTACAGGGGATACCATGGAGGGTACCCACCCCATTATTGGGATACCTCTTTTGTTGGACCTCCACGCTCTGTTCTGGCTCCTAGTGGGCTAAATTACCCATCCTCTTAGAGTCTATTGTCCCTGGTTTTAGACTATTCTAATCTGGGTATCACTGTCTTGGGTGAGCATTGGACTCCTTTCAATTAGAGGGTCTTTCTGCTGAGTCCTCAGCTCCCTAGAAAACCCATCTCTGGCCCTGGTGAGAATTAGCTTTTTGCCTAAGCTTGCATCCCTTCTCACTGGTTGAGCACTCCTATTCAGACTGTGCAAGATGCTGACCCTAGGTCAGGCAGGGTGGAGCATTTCAATACAAAATGCTCCCCTGTGGCATTTAGGGGTTGGACCAGATCCCCCTATATTTGTAAAGTTCATGCCTCCCCCTTTGCGTGTTTCTAAGCAGGCTAGCTTCCTTAAGTATTCCTGAAGCTGTGGCCATCTCCTCCCAATCTGGGTCTTTTAAGCAGACAGTCCCTTTAGGAGATTTACCGAGGTCTAAGATGTCTCCCCCTGTTAGTGGGTCCTTAAGCAGACAACTCCCTTAGGTTATGAGTGACAAGCGAGGAAACCTTTGTTTCCTGTGCTAGTTTGCCTTAAATATACTGTCTGGCTCTGAGGCTAGCATTAACAGACCTTTTAACTCTGCCTGTCTAAAGTAGAAGGCTTGGAGCTTGGGTGGTGGCTGTAAGCAATTATGTCACTGACAGTTCCGTGGACCTGAGTAAGGGAATCTGACTCTGGCACGCAAGTCCGTTGAGTTTTGTAATGTGCTTGCCACAGTCATTTTGGCAATCATTCCCTCAGCATGGCAGCGTGGGCATTTGCTCCCCAAAGTGTCCTCTAGAGGGCCAATGTCGTTGGCAAATGACATTGTCGCGTTTTTACACGTGCTTCAGACACCAGTCACACTGAAGCCATTCCCCAGTGTCCTCTAGTCTTAGACAGGTGAGCAACTGTTTGGATACTTCTATCGACAGAAAACGAATTACCGTGAGTAACATGTTTGAGAGTCAGCTGATGCAAGCTTGACAAACGTGACTTGCCAGAACTAATGCTACGCTTGATTTGGAGTAACAGTAATATATCATTTTCTCCACCATATTTTAAAATAAATTGCATGCCATTCAGCAACACAAGTTATCCAGCTTTTATTATTATGATGTTCTAACATTGATCTAGCTTACTGCAATGTGCAACAAGCGTCGCATAGCAGCCACCAAGCAAATGCGCAGAGTAATGGTAACATAACTTTCAACAGACTCAAATGTATTTTTGTATGATTGTTTTGACCAAGTAAAACAGTGATGTGTTACATCACAATTTTAATTAGTAAAGTTAAACTTAAGTGTAGTAATTACGCACTCATGACTGTTTTATTAGAATGAAATAAAACACTGTGAATTTAAGTGAACAAACGTAACTGTAACAAAGTTCAAGTTCAGGGAAGGAGGAGGCAGACGTTAAATGTAACTTTAATCATAAAATAAACATAAACAACTAAACACAAGGAACGGCAGTGGCTGAGTGTGGCACGTATGCATAATACCATGTAAATATCAGCAAAATAATGCAAAAAACAGCAACGTAAAATGTCCCAGGCTCTCGGCCCCGTCCTGCTTCATACCACAGTAATGTTAATGAAACTTTAATACATTAGCTCATCCATGAACATGATTTCTGCTTGAGTCCCATCGGATTGTTTTTCATCGGGTGTGGAGGTGAAGACGACAACTCCCATGTCATTCACATAGTCGTCAAGCTATGCCTTTGTTATTGTTTTGAATAAGCGACCTCTAGCAGAGAAACTTACATACTGTGCCTTTAGTGTATTTTTAAATACACTAAAGCAAAGCAAAGCAATTTGTCAGAAACTCTAATAAATTACTGCATTTTTTCTTTTCTCTCAAAGAGGATACATGTACAAATCCAAACTGAATTTAACTGTGAGCACATGGCAACATCTGTAAAAACATAGTACAATTTCTGTGCATTTCTATATATACTACAAAGGCGTTGCAAACAATTAGTGGAACTGTAACCCATAGTCACATTTGTTTTTGGTTTTTTAGTTTCTGTTTTCAGGCCTTTTAATTTGTATGTTCTGGCTTTCCTGTGTTTACTTGCAATCTCCTGCTCCAGTGTTCCGTTTCTAGTCGTATTCTTCGCTATTTTGTTAAATAAAAGTTAAAGCTGCAATCTCATTCATCCTTGACTTACCCTGCTGTGACACCCATACAGTAATTTACAGACATTTCTGTTCATTTAAGATCACTTCTTTGCAGCCGAACACATGCGCACTTATACTCAGAATAAACGTCTTTCATTCAAAAGAGCTGCAGACTTTAGAGAAGGCTGTAAGTGAGCAGTGTTCAGTGTGTTCAAATGTGCTGAGATGAAACATTCTGTGGGGGAAATAGTTCTCACAGGGATCAGAAACATGATTAGAATTAACATGTCTTCTGTATGTGCCAGTGCTTTTTTACATTTTGCCTCATTCTTAGATGTGACATTATAGGCAGCAGACTAGGAAAAAGTCACGTTTACGCGTGTAAGAACATCCAAACAAAGTGGGCACATAAAAAAATCTACTGTACTAAAATGAAATATCAGTGAAATGTTGCTTGCACATATGTATAATTTTAATTAAAGTCAAATATGCATGTCATTTTGAATTGCTGTCAATGGAAAAATATGTTTTTAGAACTAACACTCTATATAATGTGAATATTTTTGTCAGTGAGTTAACAGTGAAAAACATTGTCAGCACTTTTCTGCCTCCAACTTGTTGTTGTAGCTAGAAGAGCAGGGTGGCCTGGCAATGTTTTAGTAGTGGGTCCAGCCAGAGAGTGGGCTTCCTGTCAGACTTGCCATTAAGGTACAGAGGATCTCTATACTGAGTGAACAAATATGCAGGAGCGTAGTTGACTTCAAAGTCCAAGGCTGCCCTTCTCACAGAGCACAGAGTCTCTGAACTCCTACTAATGTCCCTTTAATCGCACAAAGAGCACAAGAGTGCTTGTATGTGTGTGTCAGAGAGAGAGGGGGCCGTCCTGACCACAAAGATCAGATCAGTGGATTTGTAATATAAAAGAATGGGTTCCTAACACATTTGCTCTTTTATTCTCTATCACCATCACAATCCTCCTTTCTTTTGTTCCTTTAATTCAGCAGAATTGAGCCACAGAGGCTCTGTGATGTGCAGCCCCCTGTGTGTTGGTGTGTATAATTGTGTGCTTGTGTGTCTTGTTACAAGACCCGACTGGCTTTTCAATTATAGATCACCTACAGGCTCATACAAAGCTACTGTCTTTTAAAGCAGCAATTTAAAACATTCAAAATTCCTTCATAAATTTCAAAGTGAATAATTATGAAACTAAATGAACAGAGGTTTGATCAAGGTCAGAATTTTCTCTAAAATTAGCTTATATTAGAAACTCACTCTAATTGCACTGCATGTGACTAGGCTTCATGCTGAAAACATGGCCACTGCAATGAAGCAGCCATAGAATCAACAACCCAGCACTGCCTTACAACACTCCCACAACGTTACAGTAAGCTGGTCCTGCCTTATGATGAAAACTATACTGTTTTAATTCATTGTGTCCTGCCAGAACTGTCTTTTCAATAAAGACATAAGAAGCAAGCAATTGGTTAACCATGCCATATATGAAAAGAAAACATATTTTACATGAGGTTTTACAGTAAAATATTATAAAATAAAAATATATTTAACAAAGCAATATGCATACGTTTAAGGTAAAACATTTTTAAAATATATATTTCGTATAGAGGAAAAAGTATTGCCTTGTAATCAATGGGGAAAGGTGCTTTCCTTGCACAATCCATAACATTTGTTTAGATATTTTTTTTTTTAAGTTGTGTTTCTTCCATTATATCATCAGTTATATTGTGAGAGTAGATGTTTTATAATAATTTAATAATTATCTGAATTATTTATTTGGTGCTATTTAGTATTTTTTAATTGACTGTGGTAAACAGAAAGGCAACTTTTGATCAACTTGTTTAAATCACGATCAATGTGTTGTTATCAGTACAATTTAAAGAAATTAACAGATTTTAATAGCTAAAATACACTGAAAAGTGATGAATTTTAAGTGATTTTAACCTAAATACATTACTTCACAATAATAATACCAACAATAATATCATAAAAACTAATGTTTTATTGCTTAAATCAAGTAAATAGCTCTTTAAGATGACAAATGCAGATCACCACTTTTTGCAGTGTATGTTAACATTATGTAATTTAATATACAGTTATGTAGGAACCGTAAAATACATAGTGACCAAAACTGCCGTCCTGTAATGCTTGTTTTAATGGTTAACTTCTGGCAAGCACAGCTTTCATTTTTTTTCTTTACTGAAAATTTAACAACAACAACAACAACAACAACAACAAAAAACAATGTGAGTGTAGGCTATATAAATTCTCTTTTTCTCACACATCCAAAAACACCAGACCGAAGCAGACACCAGCTGGGAATAAAAGCACCTGACACTAGCTCTTCCTCATGTCTCAGTCCTGAAGGCCACCTTTCATCCCAGATCACTGCAGTAAAACGGGAGCAATCCCAGTATTGTAATACAGACATCCAAACTCTTTTTTTAGGTATTGCTATCCTAGTCCATATAAAACTGCATACAAGAACCCAACTACATGCACGTCCAAAGAAAATTGCATAACTGCATAGCACACCAATGCATAAGGCAACAACAAACGTCATTTATGCAGATATATCTAGTTCACAAAACTCGAATTTCAATAGCTTATCTGTCAACTAACAATCAAAGTAGTTACTGTAGCTTCCAATACGCCAGCTCTGTGACTTTGATCAATTGTCATGACACAGCAGCACACGAACAGACGACACGAAGCACATGCTTCCGGCGGATATCGACAACTAATATTAAATCTACCACAGAGGATTCATACATGAAATCAGCATGACTTGAAAACAAACACAAAACAGGTTGTCTGATGCGTATCAAATGAAGGAGCGGCTGGCCTGCAAGCGCCATCCGGTCGACGCGGTTTTCATACCTGAGCTGTCCATGGTGCTGTAGTCGTCCTGTCGCGCGGGGCCTGTCTTAACGCTGCCGAGGGTCACTGCCGTCAAACCGCTGCCGCCGCCGCCGCCGCCGCTTCGTCCCCCGGTGCAGAAGTCTCCGCTGCTATCGACCAGCTGCAAAGATTCGTAGCCATCATAACTGCTCTTTTTCTTGTAGCCACCTAGCAGGCTCATGAGCACAACTGGGAATCACATAGACGTACGACAACGACGATTTCAAGAGACTAGGGGAATGCACATGTTCTGTATTGGAGCTCGGAGGGTGGGAATAATGTGCTTTCCAGCAGGCTGCCCCGCTACATACGGCCGCTAGCTGCAGGAGAGAAGAGGGCGGTGTGTCATCAAGCGCCGCATTTACTACACTGCACACACACAGAGCCAGCAGCCAATCAATGCAGCCAGTTAGCAGCCCACTCTGCACCCTCAATCCACATCCAGTGCCTGTTTTATACCTCAATATTTTAATGAGATACATTTATAATAAATTAATACATGATTGATAATATTATCAAACATTGACAGATCATAAGTTCATTATAGTTCAAATGACAAGAAAAGAAAAAAGAAATGATATTGCGCATTTCTACATTATTTTTAGCTGATTTTATTTTGTAATTATTGTATTACATTTTTATAAATTTGTTCACTATTACTGTATTGCAGTAATGTGACTCATCATTGAGAATAAAATAAATAAATACATTTAAAAAGTCCAGACACATTATAGACTATTTAGGAGGGAAAATGTGCTGTCATGAAAACAATAAAATAAAAAAAGTGTAATGAAAATTACACATTACAAAATTACACTGTGTAATAAAAAATCGATTGAAAGTACACTTTCAAATGAAAATGACCTCAAGCCATCCTAGGTGTATTTGACTTTCTTCTTTCTGATGAACACAATCTGAGATATATTAATAAATATCCTGATGCATCTGAGCTTTATAATGGCAGTGAGTGGGATCAACGAGTATGAGCTGAAGAAAGTGCTTCCATCCACATCCATCTATCAAAAACATTCACATGGATCCGGGGGGTTAATAAAGGCCTTCTGAAGTGAAGTGATGCATATGTGTAAAAAAAGTATCCATATTTAACAAGTTATGAAGTAAAATATCTAGCTTCCACCAGACCGCCTTCCGTATTGAACTTACGAAAAACAGAACTGGCGTCATGTCAGTTAAGCTTTTTCCGTAAGTTGAATAGGGAAGGTGTAGGACGTAGCGTATGCTTTTTGAACTGCGAGAGTTTTACTCTTTCTTCGTAAATTGAATACAGAAGACGGTCAGGCGAAAGCTAGATATTTTACTTCATAACTTGTTAAATATGGATTTTTTTTTTTTTTTTACACAAACGCATTGCTTCACTTCAGAAGGCCTTTATTAACCCCCCGGAGCCGTGTGGAGTATGTTTATGATAGATGGATGTGGATGGAGGCACTTTCTTCAGCTCATACTCATTGATCCCACTCATTGCCATTATAAAGCTCGGATGCATCAGGATATTTATTAATATATCTCTGATTGTGTTTATCTGAAAGAAGACAGTCATATACACCTAGGATGGCTTGAGGGTGAGTAAAACTAATTTTCATTTGAAAGTGAACTAATCCTTTAATACTGTATTTCTAAAAAGGCTCACACAGAATCTGAAAATGCATAAATGTCAATAAATCCCTCCTTGCTTGTTTGTTTATCAACTATTGTTAACTATTGTATACATTGTTATTGTTGGTTTGTTAACTAATTTGGCTAATTTGGTCATGCTTTCATGCTTTTAGCTCCATTTAACACTGTCCAGTCCACAGAAATCTGCCGAATTCCCCTCAAAATCAGCAAAGAAATATTTTCACCAGCTTGTTTTTGCTTTGCGTACAAATAAACATTTCAAAACAATTCATTTCTAAAAACTGAAGGCTGTGAGATGTGATAATACAGGCATGTATATTTAGTATGTAAAACGTTAAATCTCTCTTTCCCATTAAAGACCAACTTGTATGGCTGTTTAGTTCAAACCTAAATTTGCCTTGGCTGTATCTGTGGACTGCAAATAAATGTTGCTGTTATTGAGTGGGCTTTGCATGGTTTTCTGTGCACAAAAATACGTTTTTATGGCTTTATTGTCTATGGGCAACCCTGATATAGCGTTGAGTGCTTTGCCAGTGGAAGTCAGGCCATCCAAGACTTCCTCTCAGGAAGGATGATTTATCTCTAATTGAGCTACTTGATGCTTCCCTTCATGCAGCCCCCTTGCTTGGCAGCCACTGGGGCTACATGCTTTCTCATAAGAGAGCTGGAGCCTGGGCAACCCTTTGAGAAGAGTGAGACTGAGAACACAGCATGTAGGAAGTGTCACTGAGAGAAAGGCTCTAGTTGCTGTCTGCCATTAATTACCAATTTAACGCCAACTCCAATTCATTTGTTTACCTTTACCGTTATAAAAGCGATCAATAAAAGTGACCCTGGGTCAGCTGGAGGACACCATTGGACACCTGAAATACAAATTTTTAGAAATACAGAAATATATGATGGTATTGCTGAAGGGCAAGAGCATGGCAATGTCATTATTTCAGTGTATACAATGAAAATCAGCCGATGAGAAAGTGGTGAACAAGCATATGCACATTAAATTCCTGGAAGAAAACACCACCAACAACAGCAATCATTGTAACTTGTAACTGTCAAATTTAAATGATTAACTAGTAAAACAGTTTTGTTTAACTGAAAGGCTTATAGGGCCTGAAAGGCTTTATGTCTAGGAGTTAATGTTACACTCACAGGTTGTTTTTTAACACATCATGTGATCATTTTCAAGACCTGTAACTTGTAAATGTCTGATAATCAGTCACCGACAATATTACAAGAATCTTTATAAAAAATCTCACTATATTTTATAACCACGTCTAGCAGTTCAGTTCAAAACTTCTGTAAAAAGCAGGACTGAGCTGGAGACAATACGCAACAAACTGTTTTTTTTCCTATTCAAGATCTTTTCTTATAATGTTTGAGAGACAGTCGTCATATTCACAAACTGCAATGAATATGATACAACTATTAACAAAGCTAACATGCCTCACATTCTCTATGGCTGAATGAAGTGAACTTGGTTTCAAGGCTGGGTTTGGATTCATTTTTAACATAATAAAAGCTTGAATTGTAGCGGCTTGCTTAAAAGAAGTTACTTGCGCTGCATTAACCCTTTTAGACACCTTATAGAGTTAAAGGATTAGTTCACTTTAAAATGAAAATTACCCCATGATTTACTCACCCTCAAGCCATCCTACATGTATATGACTTTCTTCTTTCAGACGAATACAATCGGAGTAAAAATCACCCTGATGCTGAAACCACCTGTTTAAAGCTCAAAAAAAGTGCATCCATTCATCATAAATGTACTCCACATGGCTCCAGGGGCGTAATAAAGGCAAAGTGATGCTTTTGTGCAAGAAAAATATCCATATTTAACACGTTATAAAGTAAAATAACTAGCTTCCGCCAGACTGCCTTCCATATTCAACTTACGAAAATAGCGTAACTGACATCGCATCAGTTACGCTTGTTTCATAAATTGAATACGGAAGGCGTAGGGCATAGTGTAACAATTTTGAACGGCAAGAGGCATTACACTTTCTTCGTAAGGTTAATACAGAAGGCGATCTGGCGGAAGCTAGATATTTTACTTTATAACATGTTAAATATGGATATTTTTCTTACACAAACGCATAGCTTTGCCTTTATTAACCCCCCCGGAGCCATGTGGAGTACATTTATGATGGATGGATGCACTTTTTTGAGCTTCAAACAGGTAGTTTCCGTGCACTGCCATTATAAAGCTTAACATCAGGGTGATTATTAATGTAACTCTGATTGTATTCGTCTGAAAGAAGAAAATCATATACACCTAGGATGGCTAGGTCTTTGCAGTTGGTAATATATAATAGGCTTATTATAGATAAATTCACATTAAATTCACAAAATAGACATTAGATAAATTCAGCTAAATGATGTGACTTCATGAGAAACATTATAAGGCTAGACATTGAGGATTTTGTGCAACATTGCCTCCATGGCAACAGGGAGCGCAACCTTCAATAGCTCCTTGCATGATGATGCAAGGGATTTCCTTTAACCTTTTATACCATCATAAAACTGACCTCGTGCTTATCATAGATGACACATTAAGAGCACTAAAACTAAAGCACATAACTTTTTCTTTGCCATTGATCAAATTGAGATTTCTGTGATTTTTTTTCCTCATCAAACACATATAGCTCTAGAGAGAAAAATTGATTATTTGAGGACAAATAATTTTGTGCCATTTACTTCCATTTTCCAGAGGGAATGAATAGCTTATCATTGCTTATCAGTGGATCAAACTTACAAACTATTGTGTGGATTAAAAACAAACAAAGGAAACACCAGGTAAATTAACAGACTTTTTTTTCTCAATTGTTATGAACATGTTTCCGATGATATACTGATATACTGTACAATATTGTATATATATATATATATATATATATATATATAAACAAAATATAAAAAATCAATAATAGATAAACAATCACAGCAGCTTAATGATGTTCAAGCTGTATTTGGACCATATCTTGTCAAACAGCTAAATGACCAGCTAGCACCTGCTAATATGACAATCTCAGACCAGCTAAAAACCATTTACCAGAAAACATTTTAAGATTGTTTTTTCTGCATGCTCGTCGTGCATCTTTTGTCGAAATCTCGGTTTATCAGAAGAAATAATAATAGCAAGCAATGGTAAGCAATGAGGATTACTAAACCATCACCACCTCCTATGCATCAGTCTAGAAACGCGTCCGATCAGCTGATCTGCTTTGCTTGTCGTGACTCATGTAGCTTATTCTTTCTTAAATCAGGCCTGGCGGCAAATAAAAATGCCCGACCGTGATATTATACTGCAAAGATGTTAACATGACGAAGAGCACATCAAAACAAAACATCTATGGCACTATATATAACGCAATACTTGTTTATCAATGCAGATAAGGATAAAAATCCATCCTCTCGGTCCATTATGACATCACGACAGCCACAACGGTTTATACATAGGCTATTAATAACATTTCACTACGTAAGATCGAAGTGTCTCATTCAGTGCTGTATGACTACCGCTACTAATAATAAATACATTCAGTTGTATCTAAACAGCATTTTCTTCCTACCTTTCGATGCACTGTCTCTCATTCTCCGATGCCCCAGCTGCTGTCAGAAACGCTGACCTTTCATTTGTCATTCGCTAGCTGTCAAAGGTCAGATTGGCGCATGTCCCAGCGAATCGTGCTGCGTTTCGAAGAAGCTCTTGAGCAGATACTGTTGTTGCAGCAACGATGAGCTACTTCAGCATCATCGAATCAAAGCCCACAAGGTAAATTCACAAGGACCTTAAATTGAACTAAATTAGTAGATTGGATTGGATATATTGTTTTTATGGATATGTTATTTTTATTTTTTTTAAATGTTTAATAACTGTACAAAATATACACGAAACCGTTCATATTTAGGAAATCACGGAATGGATTTTTTGAAATGGAGTCAAATCTATCACTGATTTCTTTTTCTTCCTTTTTTTTTTTTTAGTTTTATTTTAGTAATATTAAGCCGTCAGATTTATCTATTTTTATGCGAGGTGAGATTATGATAATTTTAGATGCGTGTCATACTGAGACTCCCTTCAGCAATGACACCTTTTTTGTACGTTTCGGGACTTCCTTCATGCCGCGCACAGACTACAGCAGCAGATGGTACGTGTTACTATGGCTGAGGCTGAGATCATGAATATTTATTAGATTATGGTGACGTTGCTCCATAAACGTCCTCTGGCAGCGTCCTGTCATTTAACCTAATTAATATTCATTAGCCGCCCTTCGCCGTAGTAGAATTCGTACATAAACGTCAACGCGCAGCCCCCAGAATGAGGACAACCCTCCCAACAGCTGGTCAGACGTGACGTCGCTTTTACGTAGGACGTTTTTACATCAATAACGCTAATAATAATCCTTATACAATATATTATATATACAGAAGCTTCCTCCAAAAAAGTCCTTGTCATAAAGAACTACAGTGGGTGAAATAAATGAATGTTCATGATCTTTCACACCCTCTTTAATGAACTGTCCAAAACTGACATCAGGAAGGCACTAGCTCTAGGATGAACTAACAAATAAAAATACTTTTAGGACATTCTTTGTTCCACTGTCAATTAGTTTATTGAATATTATGTGAATTATGTTTTATGTGTATTGTGGGTGGCCAAAGACCAATTTCCATAAGAATGAATAATAAAGATACAATACAAAAGAATACACTTCAAATTTCTGAGAAAATAAGTTTATTTTCTTTGGGGAAAAAAAGGAAAGCTCAGGCATATAAATTCTTATACATGGTATTGCACAACAAGAGGGCGTAGAATTATTATGAGTGTTTTCTCCAACACTTATTGGCTGGTATATAGGACTGAAACAGAAAACGAGAGAGAGAGAGAATGGGAAACAAGAAAGAATAAAAGAAAAGCAAACAGAGAAAAATAAAGATAGTTTGATAAGTATCACAAGGTAATGTGTGCCTAACACTCTGAGATCCTTTATCTTCTCTCTGTTTTGATGACAAATTTTAATCTAATTGTAATTTAATCTGTGGTTTCTGGTAAATCTGTGCTTTAATCTTCTGGATAAAAAAGATATCACTGTTGTTATGGCTGAACACAGTCACAGTTATTAATTTACAAATAGTTACAATATATAATCATGTAACCTCACTAGATTCTTTCTGATCAAAGTTCTCTCAGATATGGCTCTTAAAAATGCAATGCCGAACAGTATTCACCAAAAAGAGGCAGTGTTTAACAAACATTTGATATGAAATAGGGTTATTTCATCACATTATACTTATATACAGCCATTTGCTATAGTGTTACCAATACATTGGTTTGATTTTTTAACACAGTTAAACATTCTATCAACATATTTTAAACAATAAGGCCTGGTGTCCACAATAGCATTTTCAACAGTTTAAGAAATTGTACTTTTCCAAGGCATATGGGCATATTTGGATTATAGAGCTTGTAAAACACATAAACATAATTATAGCATTTCTTATAGTGTGTAGTAGCATGATAACACTACAATGAAATATGTGAGAAATGCAAACACGTCAGTCAATATAAAGTAAAGCCTCCTCAGGAATAATTGAATCTGGCTAGAATCTCATTGGAATGCTTGAACAGTTTCTCATTCATTTAGACAAAGTCACATGCGTCAAAGTCACCCTTCACTTATTATTCATATGTGATTTAATTACACCTAATTAAATCTGTGCATTCTGAATCAAATCTAGGAACCAACAACACTTTATAAAATTGGAGAGCAAGTTCTAGAAATTTGTGGAATCTTTTCAACAATTGAAATAATCAAAGATAGCACTATGAAGAATATTACTGTACTACAAATGGACAAGTTGAAATCATAACATGGAATCTTTGGAAATCGATGTGGTCAATCAGTAATTCCTCTGAGATGAGGCCACGTTGGATGTAAGATTGTCAGAGGATTTCCTCAGTGAGTTGAAGCACACCGTGCATCTGACTGGATGGTGGGGATCTTTGTGCTGAGGAGTGTGCTGATATTCGGCCAGATCTGATCAGTCTCTGTGTCTGAGTATGTGTACAGGATGCCTTTAGCCCTTCAAAGGTACACAGAATTACATTGCTGTTAGTAAATAAGGTACAAGGTACACAAGTCATTTGTTCATTTGATTCAGAGTCATAGAAGTATAATCATAAGCACACTGGGTCAGTTTTGGATTTCATTCCAAAATTAAATGGTAATTCCTATAAATGTGTCATGAGCTTACTTATAGAAATCTATGACAGGTTTGGCAACATCTTTGTAGTGTCTCAGTCTGGCCACCAGGGCTTCTGGTCTGTCATCCTCCTGTTGAATCAATGGCTCTCCTGTGATGTCATCTATCCCCTGCAAACACAACAGAAATTAGCAAGGCTAACAATTACCAAACTTTTTTTTTTAATGTAAGTACAAACCCAATTCCAAACAAGTTGGGACACTGTACAAATTGTGAATAAAAAAGGAATGCAATAATTTACAAATCGCATAAACTTATATTTTATTCATAATATAATATAGATAACATATCAAATGTTGAAAGTGAGACATTTTGAAATGTCATGCCAAATATTGGCTCATTTTGGATTTCATGAGAGCTACACATTCCAAAAAAGTCGGGACAGGTAGCAATAACAGGCCGGAAAAGTTAAATGTACATATAAGGAACAGCTGGAGGACCAGTTTGCAACTTATTAGGTCAATTGTCAACATGATTGGGTATAAAAAGAGCCTCTCAGAGTGGCAGTGTCTCTCAGAAGTCAAGATGGGCAGAGGATCACCAATTCCCCCAATGCTGCGGTGAAAAATAGTGGAGCAATATCAGAAAGGAGTTTCTCAGAGAAAAATTGCAAAGAGTTTTAAGTTATCATCATCTACAGTGCATAATATCATCCAAATATTCAGAGAATCTGGAACAATCTCTGTGCGTAAGGGTCAAGGTCGGAAAACCATACTGGATGCCCGTGATCTTCGGGCCCTTAGACAGCACTGCATCACATACAGGAATGCTACTGTAATGGAAATCACATCATGGGCTCAGGAATACTTCCAGAAAACATTGTCGGTGAACACAATCCACCGTGCCATTCGCCGTTGCCAGTTAAAACTCTATAGGTCAAAAAAGAAGCCATATCTAAACATGATCCAGAAGCTCAGGCGTTTTCTCTGGGCCAAGGCTCATTTAAAATGGACTGTGGCAAAGTGGAAAACTGTTCTGTGGTCAGACGAATCAAAATTTGAAGTTCTTTTTGGAAAACTGGGATGCCATGTCATTCGGACTAAAGAGGACAAGGACAACCCAAGTTGTTATCAGCGCTCAGTTCAGAAGCCTGCATCTCTGATGGTATGGGGTTGCATGAGTGCGTGTGGCATGGGCAGCTTACACATCTGGAAAGGCACCATCAATGCTGAAAGGTATATCCAAGTTCTAGAACAACATATGCTCCCATCCAGACGTCGTCTCTTTCAGGGAAGACCTTGCATTTTCCAACATGACAACGCCAGATCACATACTGCATCAATTACAACATCATGGCTGTGTAGAAGAAGGATCCAGGTACTGAAATGGCCAGCCTGCAGTCCAGATCTTTCACCCATAGAAAACATTTGGCGAATCACAAAGAGGAAGATGCGACAAAGAAGACCTAAGACAGTTGAGCAACTAGAAGCCTGTATTAGACAAGAATGGGACAACTGTTAACTGTTGCAGACTGTTATAAAAAGAAGAGGGGATGCCACACAGTGGTAAATATGGCCTTGTCCCAACTTTTTTGAGATGTGTTGATGCCATGAAATTTAAAATCAACTTATTTTTCCCTTAAAATGATACATTTTCTCAGTTTAAACATTTGATATGTCATCTATGTTGTATTTGAAACTTCCACATCATTGCATTCTGTTTTTATTCACAATTTGTACAGTGTCCCAACTTTTTTGGAATCGGGTTTGTACATTAAAGACAGGTGTGACCAAAGATTGTGTAACATCAATTGTTATCTTCATTTTAATCAAATTTATTTTACTCAAAAAAGTACTTGAGTAAAATAAAGATAACTATTTTTTTTGTTTGTTTATGATTTAAGCATTTTATAATCATTATGAACAAAAAGGCTTCAGAAAGAGCCAAAGGGAATAAATAAATAAATAAATAAATAAATAAAACAAAATAATATAAAAAATGATAATAACAATAGTGAAATGTAAAAAACATACATACATCCCTATTTATACACACGTATATATGTGACCCTGGACTTCAAAACCAGTCATAAGTCGCATGGGTATATTTGTAGCAATAGCCAAAAATACATTGTATGGGTCAAAATTATGGATTTTCTTTTATGCCAAAAATTATTAGGATATTAAGTGAAGATCATGTTCCATGAAGATATTTTGTAAATTTCCTACCATAAATATATCAAAATTTTATTTTTGTAAGTAATATGCATCGCTAAGAACATTTGGACAACTTTAAAGACGATTTTCTCAATATTTGTTTTTTTTTTTGCATCCTCTTATTCCAGATTTTCGAATAGTTGTATCTCGGCCAAATATTGTCCTATCCTAACGGTTTTGTGGTCCCGGGTCACATATAGTCCTGGAGAGTTTTAAAATGTGCAAGAAAGGGCTGCCAAATTTTAATAAAAATACTGTAGTCCACTGAAAAGAATATCTAATATCTAATTTCATAAAATATAGGGTATCCTTTTTCCAATCTGTGAGATTGTAAACTTTCAGTAAAATTAAGATGTCTCGCTAGCAATCTTATAAGAACAACAAAATTTGTAAAATGAGTGGGCAGCAAAAGACCGACGGCCAACACCACAAAAAGTCCAACAAAAGGCGATGCAGGAGTTTCTACGGAGGTAATAGCTAAAAAAGAATCAAATACCGACCCTTAAAATGAGGAGAGAGCTGGGCCGGTCCAAAACATATGAGTTAGTGTGGCTGGTTCCAAGTGACACCTGTCACATTCTGGATCAATGGTTGGATTAATCCGTCTGCATTTAGACCAGTGGGCTCTAAGAACCACCTTACATTGTATAAGAGCATGACGTGCATAAATGGACGAGCAGTTAATTATTTATTACTCACCCTACTTAAGAAATATTGATCTGCAACGTGCGTTCACGAAAGCTTCACGAGTCACGACGCATGCGTGTTGTGTTCAAGCGAGAGCTGCCATTGTTGTGTGAACACGCTTTGGATAATATTTTGAAAATAAAGTGATAAATTATTATTTTTTTTTTTTGCACAAAGCACTCATGTGGCTTCATAAAACTGAGTTTAAGCCATTGGAGTCACATGGAGTACTTTAAACCCTTTACACCAGGGGTGGACCAAGTCCTACTCCTAAAGGGCCAGAGTTTAGATCCAACCCTGCTTCAAAACACCTGGTTGTAATTTTGAAGTAATTTCAAAGACCTTTATTAGCTGGTTTAGGGGTCTTAAACTCTGCAAGAAGGTGGATGAGCAGTGTTTTGAAATCGCCCATCACTAGATATTGTGGAATAAAGTCACTATTTTGATATTTTTAGCGCACAAAAAGTATTCTCGCTGCTTTATAATATTAAAGTTGAACCACTGTAGTCACATGAACTGTTTTAAATAATGTCTTCAGTAGCTTTCTGGGCATTGAAAAAGGGAGTGTTATTGCTGGTGATGCAGGCCTCACTGAGCCATTGGATTTTATCAAAAATATCTTAATTTGTGTTCCGAAGATGAACGAAGGTGAGGAACGACACAAGGGTCATAATGACATGATGACATAATTTTCATTTTTGGGTGAACTAACCCTTTAACTTTCTACTACACAGAAGCATATGGTGTTTTCCATTGAAAGAAAATTAGGTTTCAGCTTCAGTGTGAACACAACTCCCATTTGTGAAATAGGACACATCTTGTGTCTCAATCCACTCCCTAGTTCAGTAGTAACTTAAGTACACAGCCACAGTTAAAAAATGGTAACATCTAAATTAATTCAAAATATTATTAATATCAGTAAATAAACCTAAACACATAAATTCATACCAATAAAACTGTTTGTATGGGCCAAATCAGGTACAAAGTGCACAAAAATGCTTGCTCCCTAAAAATTCCTGTTTTGCTTAAAGGTGCCCTAGAACCAGTTTTTACAAGATGTAATATAAGTCTAAGGTGTCCCCTGAATGTGTCTGTGAAGTTTCAGCTCAAAATACCCCATAGATTTTTTTAAATAAATTTTTTTAACTGCCTATTTTGGGGCATCATTAACTATGCACCGATTCTGCGCACGACCCCTTTAAATCGCGCGCTCCCTGCCCCCCGAGCTCTTGACTATAATACAGTGCATTTACAAAGTTCACACAGCTAATATAACCCTCAAATGGATCTTTACAAGATGTTCGTCATGCATACTGCATGCATACGTCGGATCATGTGAGTATAGTATTTATTTGGATGTTTACATTTGATTCTGAATGAGTTTGAGGCTGTGCTTCGTGGCTAAAGCTAACATTACACACTGTTGGAGAGATTTATAAAGAATGAAGTTGTGTTTATGCATTATACAGACTGCAAGTGTTTAAAATTGAAAATAGCGACGGCTCTCTTGTCTCCGTGAATACAGTAAGAAACGATGGTAACTTTAACCACATTTAAAGGCAGGGTAGGTAAGAAATTTTGTTCCAAATTTGTTTAAACTTTCTATATATATACATGCATAATTAAAATGTAAGAACTCTGGTAAAAAGAGTATAAAAATCGAGTGACTCTAGACCGTTTAATCTGTATTAAACACAGCTCATTATTTCCATCCGGGACGAAACATAGGATTGGCTTAGGCGGCTGTCACTCTCTCGCAACCATGGCAACCACCCTTTTGCCACACATGACCTGCCCACTTGCGCGCGCACGTTTGATTTGGGGAATCCAAGAGGCACGGATCCTAGGAATACCAAAACAATGGCAGAGAAACAGCAAGCTAAATTCACAGTATCGGCCTATGCAGTTAGTGAAGGCAAACCAGGCAAAAAAAGGAAGACAGTAACAGTACAAGAAAAGGCAATGAACAAAAAGTCTTTGGATAAACAAAGAAATAAAACGCGAGTTAATATCGGCGTGGCTTTCCAGCGATGGCGAGAACTGAGGGAACTCAAGGGGCTGAAAAGTGACTCCTTGATGGCTTTATTTCTGCTGGACAGGTAAATCTTTCTTTTTGTATTTTGATCATACATATTTTTTTGTTTATTTTTTCATGAAGCATGTGTCATTAGCACACGTAGCTGCGTAATATAGCTAACATAACATTACTTAGCGAGCCGTAGTAGAGACGATAAATAATGATAGCTATAGTGTTGAATTGTGCATAATTTTACCCTCTGTCTAAGTCTTTTACCATGTTCACCTGCAAGTTTACCTGCACGTTTTTTTTCGCCTTTGTTTTGTTTTTATATTCTCTACCTATGTTTACTGATGTCTTTATCTTGTATCTGTGTGTGTCGTACACACTTTGTTGTATGTGTGTGTTATTATTTTGTGTCTGCAATGCAGTTGTGAGTTGATATTTGAGTGTATGTTACTCTGTTGATCTGTAGAACAACGTATATGTTATGAATCTTACACGAAATTCATCTTCATCACAGTGTAAATGATGGTAATGGAAAAACGTGTATCATGCAACCTGTTTTTAGCTTTGCCTTATAGATAACTAGCTCGTTAGCGAATCAAAAAATATATATTTTAAACTTTACCAATATCAATATGCTAGCTTGATAGTGAGTACTAAAATACATCTTGTTTGTTTATCTTCATAATTTTAAAGTTATTTTTATTACATGTGATTCTGACATGATGTCACTACATGCACTGTGCTCCTTCCTCTCCGCTCGTCTCAGGTAAATAATGCGTCTTCCAGCTCAGTGGTCGGAGTCACACGTTCATGCGTTTTGGGGGCGTGGCTTTGGAAGGAGCCCAGAAGGGAGGGGGTGGAGTGAATGGAAATAATGAGCTGTCTTTAAAACAGTCGTGAGAGGTCTACAGACACTCGATTTTTATACTTTCTTTTTCAGAGTACTTACATTTTAATTATGTATTGATATATAAATAAAGTTTAAACAAATTTTGAAAAAAAGTTTTTTATACATTTTTTTGCCTACCCTGCCTTTAACAGTACATTAGCAACATGCTAACGAAACATTTAGAAAGACAATTCACAAATATCACTAAAAATATCATGTAATCATGGATCATGTCAGTTATTATTGCTCCATCTGCCATTTTTCGCTATTGTTCTTGCTTGCTTACCTAGTCTGTTGATTCAGCTGTGCACAGATCCAGACGTTAATACTGCCTGCCCTTGTCTAATGCCTTGAACATGGGCTGGCATATGCAAATATTGGGGTCGTACATATTAATGATCCCGACTGTTACGTAACAGAGGCTCACTGTATGTCATTTCCATGTACTGAACTCTTGTTATTCAACTATGCCAACGTAAATTCAATTTTTGATTCTAGGGCACCTTTAAAAATGCAGTGCATATTTTATGACACAATACTATATTTACTCAATTTAACAGGAGGATAATGTGCTATACATTGATGTTGTTGCTCAACCTGCTTTTGGAGCCCAGGAGGAGTCAGACTGAATAGTATGAGTTTAAATAATAAGACTTCTGAATTAAGGTTTCAGTGCAGAAACAATAAAAACTAGTATTTTCACCTGGACGCGGGGAGGATTGAAGCACATATTATACACTCTCCCACTGGATGGATGTATCCAGCGATGTCGCAGTCTTTCCTTCAGTGTTTCCAGAGGGATGTTGAGGTTGATGGCTACATCCAGATCACATGTACTGTTTAGGGCTTCAGCCTGAGCTAGTGTTCGAGGGAAACCTGGAAGTAAGTTCACAAAAATTACTTCTAACACTTAATACAGGCCAAAAAATTAATGCGCACACCTGAATTATTCACATATGAGTGATTGCATTTTCTTCATTTCATTATAACATTTTATGATGTCATTTGAAGGTTATGAATAAATGCTATTTTGAAATGTCACACTTTTGTTGCAATGTGTAGTTTCATAACTATGTATAAATGTCAAGTGTTCAATACTACATCCTTATTGGGCCCCCCGCTGGCAATGCTATATTGATAAAAACAAGCATACAAACAAAACATAATAACCTGTGTATTATGTGTTTTTTTATTATAGCATTGCCAGTGGGGGACCTGCTTTCATTACTTATGACTGAGTGTAGATACTTTTTTGTTGGTATATTTTAATTTTAATCTTTAGTTGGGATTAGCCTTTGCGCTTTAATCTGTACAGTCCTGCAATACAGGAACACTAGTTTAATCCATGTAGCAAGATTTTTTGTAGGTCACACTGCACACCTTTTCAATCAATGTCTAATATCCTAACATCCTATATTGGGAGCTATAGTGACTTTGACTTTCTAAGATAGCAGCTGTTACATCTTGATTATCTGACCTCACAAATCACTAATCAATTAATAAAAATGAAAATAGGGAATGTGAGGCAACATATTTCCAATACTCCTAGGTTACTTCCTAAATTTAGTAACACTGCAGATTGTTTTTAGTTTCTGTTCAATGAAGAAATGAAAGTTTTGCTTCCTCTAAAGAGATTTTGCTTAGTCCTAAATAAATAAATACAAATAATAACATAGCAAAAGGATTAAACATTAAAGTTGCCATGAAATGACAGTTGCGATAGTCTTTTCTTCCCTATTGTGATGTATATATACAAGTGAAACGGCTTCTCCAACAAGAAAAAATGTAGGGTGGAACTTGATTTTGTCCATCAGAGAAGAGATGTCATTGCAAGAGGGAGAGGACGTTATTTTTATTATTATTATTATTATTATTATTATGAGGGAAGATGGATTTAAAAAAATAATGATGTGAAAGTATAAATCATTTATAATTAACGCTGCAATATTCCATGAAAAAAATAAGAACTGTCCATTTTGATTTTATGGTGACTTTTTAATGGGATTTACCACCATACCATCCAACAACCAGCTGCATTTTGTCATCTCCTCCAATCTAGGCAGCAGAAGACGTGTCATGACATGGTCTGGCACCAGCAATCCTTTTTTTATATATGTCTTAGCTAGAACACCAGCTTCTGCAAAAAAAAAAAAAAAAGGGAATGAATGGAAAACATATTTTTCCATAATAATCATCAAACCTATATGGCTTTATATATTTCTTTAAATAATGTTCCTCCAAGAATGAAAGCAGCTGCAATTTTTAAAAGACATACTTAACAACAAAATTCTGCTTACGTTCAAACTTAAAATGTACACATAACCTTTAACTAAGACAAATCAATTATTAATCATATGATTTTAACCACAAGCTAGATTGTTAATCATATAATAGATCGAGCAGTCACATGAGCGTCTGATGCCCACTGATTTCATATTGAATTTAGAATATGAAAACAAAGTATGATAAAAATCTTAATGTCATGGCACAAATTTCAACTTTTTACAGTTAAAAGCTATGCCACACAGCCACAACTAAAATGTTACAGTATATTTTTCGGGTAGCTAAATCAACTCTCAGCCTTCAAAGACTAATGCACAAAAGTGTATTTAGTAAAATGGGGGAAAAAATGTGTTAAAGCAAAAAGTTATATTCTTTTTAACCAAAAAAGATGAGTCATAAAAAGTCCATTCTAGCTCATTTATAATGAGGAAACTGAATGTGTATATACTGTGTTGATTAGTATGAAAATTCCTCTGTCTTTATCTACTTGCATGAATGCCAGCTGAAGTCTTAATACGGGAGTTTTGCATGGCAACAGCGAAATAAAACAGAAATGTTGAGTGGCATCTTGCCAGCATGGCAACTTTTAAACGCATTTACCTCACATGAACTCTAAACATCATGACGAGGGTGTACTAACCACATATTCCAAACTGGCAGGACCAAAAGTTAAAGAATCTTAAAACACACAATCTGAATAGCCTATATAAACCGCAAAAGTTGGTTACACCCCTTCATATGAAAAAGACATCCCTTCTCACTGTGCATCTAGCATTTGTTGATATCGACAGGTCTCTAGAGATAAGAAGCTTCCAGGAAAGCAACCGAAAGTTAGTAAATTTTTGCAAAGCACGCACCAGTTTTGGCAGAGATGTTTTCTCGAACAAAGTCTCCACTGGATAAATGTTTGAGGCCGAAACTGTGCGCGATCCTCTCCGAGATGGTCCCTTTCCCCGAGCCTGGGGGACCCATGATAACAGCCCGGAATAACTTGGACATATCCTTACCGAACTGCCCTGTTTACAATAAAAACGAGTCCAGCATTACTACTGAAACCATGCAAATCACGCACTTATTTGACACAGTTTGCAATGTAGTGCGCGTCTGCATACAATTCAGAGATTACAGTTGCGTTAAAGCAGATCTTCAGTGCAGAATGAGGGGTGGGGACCTGTAACATCGAATAAAACCAAAAAATCACACAACAAGGAGCGACTTAAAAAGTTCTAGGTCAAAAACAACAAACAAACTTACCCACCCAACAGAGTACTGTACTATTAAACTGTTATTTCCACGGTGAAAACAGAGCCCGTTGTCACTTCATTAAAATCGTGTAGCCCTTCGTTGACGCACCGCCTACTGCTCTTTATGTAGACGTGAGCGTCTCCTCTCTGCAAATGAATGGAGGAGAAACATAAACGCCCTATTTTAAAACGCCTCTAGTATAGCGTCGCACTGAAAAATATAGAAGCTGCACCGTATAGGAGTATGGTCGTTTAAGTATTTAGTTAAAACGGTTGCACTTGACCGCAATACATAAAAATATCTCTTAAATACAATATGCGGGTCATACAGGGAATTATAAACAAAACGTTCTTGTGATATTTGTATGATATGAAAATCTACAAGTGATAATGAATGACAGCTAAAGTCGACGTACTGTTGCTATGGTTACCCAGGGCAAACGCGATTTCCGTTTGCAAGCGTTTGTTTACTTAGGCTACCACTAGTTGAAAACGGGTTCGTTGAAAATAACCGACTTTTAGCTTCCTCATATGGTTATTTGGAGAGATTTAAGTTAGAGGCGCACGTGATTTCTTGAAAGAGGATGTTTACAGAAGAAAAAAATCCCAATTCTTACACTTATGCACTATTCTATGCCATTTATTTTAGTATAAATAGTGTGTCCACACTGAAAATTACAAAAAGAAAAACTGCATTTCAAATGCCGGGTTATGCATTTATTTAACTGATAAAGCAAAGGAACATTGGACATTTCATGCACCAAACAATGTCACGGCTTTCCTTAAAGGGATAGTTCACCCCAAAATGAAAATGTTATTATTTACTCACCCTCATGTCATGTTGTTCCAAAACTGTATGAGTTTCTTTCTTCTGTTGAACACAAAAGGATATATTTTAAAGAATGTTGGTAACCAAACCATTTTTCCCTATTATGGAAGTCAATGGGTGCCGTCAACTGTCTGGTTACCAACATTCTTTAAAATATCTTCTTTTGTGATCAACAGAAAAAAAGAAACTCATACAGGTTTGGAACAACTTGAAGGTGAGTAACAAAATTTTCATTTTTGGGTGAACTATCCCTTTAAGTAGGGGAGGGGGAGGAGCTATAAAAAAGGGGCTTATAAAATCCATACACTACAAAGTAGAGTACATAGTGCATAGTATAAGTGCATAATGTAGCCTATGTCATTTGGGACACAACAGTTATTCTCTCCACATGCAACTGACTGTGGTCAACATATGTGTATAACTGGTGTGATATTGCCCCCTGTCTGATTTAGGACAGACACACTTGTTACACTAGACGTGAGCGTCTCCTCTCTGCAAATGAATGGAGGAGAAACATAAACGCCCTATTTTAAAACGCCTCTAGTATAGCGTCGCACTGAAAAATATACATAAGCTGCCCCCTGTCTGATTTAGGACAGACACACTTTGTTTACTGTGATGTTGGTGCAAACATTCCTCAGATGCCACAGCACTGCTTACTTTAAAGTTTTCAAAATTATGTCACACACGTCTACCACATTGATATCCAGCTAGAGCAGTGAGAAAGGGCCAGAACCCATAGGGCCTCATCAAATTTATAAATGGGGCCACACATATGAAACAAATTGGGGAAAAAAAGCTTTATGTATAATATGTAAACGGACATATTTAATATTTCAGTGTCTTATTTAATTAATTTTAAACTATTTTTATTCAAAACATAAAGTTCTAACTTAATCGTATAAAAAATAATCATAGTTAATTATTTTTATCTAGTTTCTGTCAATAAAAAAAGTTTAAAAACAAGCAGCTTTGTCATCGTTACATCATAAGAGCCACAGGTACATGGCGTCAAAAAGATCGAAAACCACTGAAATAGAGTCCGCCATATAAGCTAATCAACATGTCAAACATTTATTTCCGAGGTGCCTTACGGTGGCGTCAGAACATAAGAGATATAAAACGCAGTTCACTTCGGCTATGCACTGTCAAAATCAGTCGACTTTTCAAACCTTCTATAGGACAACAGTCATTCTGCACTAAAGAAAGTGCTGAACTTTGAGCGTCAGGACCCGGAAGCGTGTTATTTTATTGTCACATGGCTTGAAGATTTCAATAACAACAAAAAATGGCGACAATCACGTTGTTCGCTGTAAGGCGCTTGCTGCGTCATTAAAAATATTCACGTAAACACGGGAGTTAAGCGTTGAAAATGCAAGTAAGTACTTTTGCAATAGGTAGAATAATGCATCTGTCTAACTGTGATGGTGATATTACGTTAATGTTTTTACCTTAGAAGTACGTGGTGTTTGTTTTTGCTATGAGAGGGGTGTGTGCGCGCGCTGTTGGGCGTTAGCGCGCATCAATACAGTACAATAAGAAGACTCACGAGATATAAGACTATAAAACGAATCGAAATTGCAAGTAGAACAGCTGCTTTACACGCAGAATATTTACGATACTTGTTGTGATATTATATGACATATGATCATGCAATGCCTTTTCGTGTAATAACTTATGTATAATTTATTGTAGACTCTACTGACTTCATGACGTTCTAACGGGCTTTTTTCTCAAACACATTGTATTCATTTGTAGTTTATAAATGATATTGCTCGAATGTTCCTCACATAAATTACTTTTATTTAAAACTGTAGTTTCATCAAACATAAAATTTTTTCCATGAGAAGTCGCAACACACTATAACAGCAAGAATATTCCCGTTTTAACCCATTTAAATGTGTTTTTCTTCCTTTTTCCCTCGAAACAGCCGCTATAGGAATGTTAGGCAGATGTTTTGTCATTATTTGGCAGGCGTTTCCACTGTCCTGAGATGGCAAACACGACGCGCTGATGGAGTTGTTTACAAGAAGAGATTCGCACGGAGGGCGGGGAAGCTGTGGGCGGAGTCTGTGGGAGGAACCACTTGCTTGCCAAATACGAGAGCAAAGCATAGAAGGTGGAGTCAGAGTTACCATAACAAGTCTGGCGTCACAGGGGCGGTGTTTATGAATAATTAAAGCTCCAAATTAAGGTATTGAATCTCTTGGGAGCTGTCATTTAATGCAGGGTATCCAATGAAAATGTGGCATGATATTACATTTTTGCTAGCTACACAGTATAAGTTATGTTAAAAAATAAAATGCTTCATCTACTCATTTCTATAATATATACATTTTTAGGTTTAATTAGCCTATATTATATTTTATTTGTTATATTTTGAATAGAGTAAACCTGTGGAATTCACACTTTATCTGTGATATTTAAAGTCAAAGTTGTTACCCCTGAATGAACGTGGAAGAGAAGATGCGTGAAGCGCTACCGCCCTGGATCTGCTTGATGTGACAGGCTGCCCTGGTTCAGTTATCACAGTGCTGATGCTGTCCATCTTAAAGGTACAGTACTGTGATAACTGAAGGATGGCTGCCATCTTGACATCTAGCCTCATAAAAAGTTTTTTTTTCCAAACAGGTGAGCAAGATGTAAAAGACAAGAAAATGAACAAAACAATACAATTTAATAAAGAGATAAGCTATTCTGTTTTAATAAAACTGTAAAACTGTAAAAATGGATTGCCTTTTATACATGAAATTATGCACATTATGGTAGCTTTTGTTATCAGTATAATGTTAAATCATATCCTCCTGCTATCTAGCAAAAACCTTTTGACATTCATTTTAATATTATAGATGTTTTGAGAAATAAGACAAAAATCTTTTATTAATCTTATATATGTAGTATTTTATTCATATTTCATTGTATTTCCTATAGACATCAGGACCATATAGAAAATGTAGAGAACACTTTGCTTTTCGATGTTTGCATTTCAAATAATGTTCTACAGTTTCTTTAATGTATCCTCTCAAACATGAAATGTTGAAAAGTTTATGAAGGATTTATATTTTGTATTTTTATGCACATTACTAAACAAATTATTTAATCTAAATAATTTGCACTTGCAATCAAACTTTGCAAATACTTTAGTTATATATTAAGATATAAGAAAATGGGTAACACTTTACAATAAGGTTTCATTAGTTAACATTAGTTAACTACTAGTTAACATGAACTAAGAATTGACAATAATTTACAGCATTATTCATCTTAGTTCATGTTTATTTTAACATTTACTTATACATTATTAAAATCAAAAGTTGTATATGTTAACATTAGTTCATGCAATGTAAACTAACATGAACAAAAATGAACAGCTGGATTTTTATTAACTAACATTAACAAAGATTAATAAATACTGTAACAAATGTATTGCTCATTGTTAGTTCATGTTAGTTAAAACATTAGCTTATGTTAACAAATGAGACCTTCTTGTAAAGTGTTACCACAAAATGTATTTAAGTTGCAAAATTTGTTGGATATACATCCTTATAGCTTATATGCAAATTTGTGTAAATATTGTCAGAAATGTGAATTCCCTTCCTTGTACATATATTTACACTTGTTTTAGGGCAAACTGTAGTACATAAAGAGATGTTTGCTTACATGAAACAGTTTGAAAATCAAATAGAATAGAAGTCAAATAGAAGTTTAATAAATCTGCTTTTTCTCTTTTCATAAAATTGTTGTCTGAAATAGAAAGCTTTTGTAACATTATAAATGTCTTTACTGTCACTTTTGTATCAATTTAATGCATCCTTGCTGAAAAAAAAATAATGTTACAAAAGCTTTCTATTTGAAATAAATACTGTTCTTTTGAATTTTCTATTCATCAAAGAATCCTTAAAAATTGTACACAACTGTTTTCAACATTGACAATAATCAGAAATGTTTCTTGAGCAGCAAATCAGCATATTAGAATGATTTTTGAAGGATCAATTGACACTGAAGACTGGTGCTAAATTCTACTTTACCATCACATGAATAAATTACATTTTAAAATATATTAAAATAGAAAACAGTTATTTTAAATTGTATAATATTTCACAGTATTACAGTTTTTAATGTATTTTGTATCAAATAAATGTAGTCTTGTTGAGCATTAGAGATTTATTTTAAAAACATTTTAAAAAAATTACAGATCCCAAACTTTTGAACAGAAGTGTATATATATATATATAGTATAAATTATTTATATACATTTATTTACATATAATACATTTAGAAGAAGTTAGTGAAAACTTTATTATGTTCATAGCATTTGTGTGCACACCATAAAGATTTAAAAAAATATATAGTATGAGTGTATTCTACCCTTTTGTCTCATAATCATTTCAACATGCTGTTAGTAATTTAGCCCCAGCAGACACTTTTCCTATGTTACACACCCTTCTTAACGCTCTTCTAAATTGAGTCATCTGCTCATTTTAGAATGACAATGTAAAGGTGAGTAATCGGTTTCTGTAACAAAGTGAGAAATAAAAATACAATAATACAACTATATGTAAAAAAAATAAAAAATAAAAAAATAATTTCTGGGTCGTTTTCAATTTGATGTTTACATATTATCTGATGTTTACATATGATCTATTATCTACATATTTTTTTGTTCCTGACCTCTGTTGAGTTTTTCTTCAGATCTATGAGAAATGCAATGCATTATAGATTTTGTTTGAGTGCTTATGGCAGTATTGCACGTAGACTCATCACCTACCAATTATAGCGTATGACTCATCCAACGACAGGAGTTTCCAACTGGACCTTCCCCCCTCTCAGTGTTTAAGCTGTATTATTATCAACACATCTCAACACATATTATTTGAGATAGTTGTCTAATGCTGCAAATAATTCACTGTTTTCTGTCAACATATATGTAAATGTTGAGACAATTAAAAGATTTGGGCTATTTAATTAGTGCACATGTACTTGTCACTTTACTTTTAAAACATTTAAAGCTCAGATATACACATTTTGATACTGTCTACCCGAACGGTCCTCTGTTGAACTTATTGATCTGCCACACTCTACCAGT
Organism: Megalobrama amblycephala; assembly: GCF_018812025.1. Classification (NCBI taxonomy): domain Eukaryota; kingdom Metazoa; phylum Chordata; class Actinopteri; order Cypriniformes; family Xenocyprididae; genus Megalobrama; species Megalobrama amblycephala. The sequence continues at coordinate 19,168,029 of NC_063051.1, forward strand.
GTGCTCTGCAGCCCTCTTGTGAAACTGCAGCCCACAGTTTCTGGCAACTCATCTGATGGTGAGGACGGGAAGTCCCTCCCTTCCATGGCAGGCTTAAACCTTCTTGGTCTTAAAGACCTCCAACCAGTGTAATCAGAGAGGGCTTAGTGTGTTGCTGATCTCTATATTAAAAACACAGAGACTGAATAAAGCGGAAGCAGTGAAACATGCTTGATGAAATATCAGGACTTAGTTGTACACATAGGCCTATATATGTACAAAAGTAATACAAGAAGATGAAGATTGTTATACTGGTGGTTACATATGTAAAATTACATGTAACCATTAAATGTAGCCCAGTGGTATTTCTACAGTCTAAACTAGGGTGTTTATGAATATATTTATTATTTATAAATCTGTGAAACATCTTTCAGTGTTGTGCAGTAATATGTTACTGATACAATATATAACGGCAGCAATGCCTTAACTTTTAATTGAGAAGCATAATTAGCAATATGAATCAATTATGATGATCCTTTAAATTATCAATGTACATTATTAAATCCAAATATTTTTAATGCTACTGCACTGTTTAACTAAATTTAAGTTTTATGATTAGGCTATAGCTACAACTGTAATAATCTTTAATTATTTGAATCATTTGTTTAAAAACTATCAGCTATGTATTAATCTGATGTTTTGTTTAAATGTATGGTGTAAATTATTTTTACATCACCTCAGTACACACAGGATTAACACTCTAACTGTGAGTTTAATCGCATGTATCATAGTAAATGGTCTTAACTATACACGGAGGCTGTAGCCATAACAGAAATCCACTAGTTTAATCTCCGCCTAGGGTTTAACGTCATTGGTGCAGCTTTTGATTGACAGCAGGAAGAGCCAATAAGCAACGTGTGACAGCGCTCGTCTTTACCCTATTTTCGGGAATGTGGTCGACGCTTGACAGGAAAGGTTAGTTGATCATGAAGACTTAACCACGGCTTGTTCTACTGTAAAGTGAAGTTTGTTTTGAAAATTTATCTCGTGGGATAAACCTTATATTATCGGAGAACATTTTGGAGTTAAATAACGAGTGGTTTACATCAATAAAATATCAAGAGGAAGTGTTCAAACGTCTGTAATGATCGAAATTAAACGGAAGTAGCTTTGCCTGACGAGGTAAGGACGAGGGCCGTAACTCTTCACATCCTGATTGTGTGTCTGATCTCTGGGGGATTGTTTATGTCTTTTCTTTTCATGTGCGATGTTAGTAAACATCAAGTTGTGATATTCTCTTATTAGTTTGTGTATGGTACTGCTAAATATGTCGATAAGAGTGTTCAAGGAGGAACTCATTTGAGTCTATGGAACAAATTCTGCCTTTATTGGACTTAAACTGTAGATAATAATGCCGTCAACTTTAATCTCTTTGTGTCCGATAATGTCTGGTTGACGAACGGCTGTAAAATAATAATGGAGAGTCACTTTTTTTTTTTTTTTTAAAGCACACTAGGTCCTAGTCAGGCCTTCGCAATTTGGAAGTTGTAGGAAAAATCCTTAGTTTTGTTTTATGTGTTATTGTTGCTAACTTGATAAGCATTGACATTATTTTTGATGTTTTTCTCATGCTCTGAATCTACAGTGGTTAAATGGTTAAACTTGTTGCTCCCGTGACTGCAGTTTTGTCGATATAAATCTGAACACTTGTACACAGTTATCACAAGCTGTCTGTTTGCTGAACAGGAGCGTGTGGGGTTGAAGTATATTTGATGTGCTTTGGAGAGATCGACCGAGGCTGATTATTTTTCATATAAAAATGTCCCATAACTGATATGCGATAGATTTTCTTAAAAACAATAATAAATAACTAACCCATATACTAGTATTATGAACACAAAATGCACGTTATCAATATTTTATTAATAATATTAGTTTCATTATATTTATGTAAAGTTATTTTCATATTTGCTTTTGGGCTTTGTCTTGGAGAACATGATAATATTTATGGTTTTTACATAGTAAAAAATATTGTTCTTCAAACCGATTATTGGTCCATCTCTACTCTTAAATTCATATACTCTATCAAGACTGATTGGCCATTAGCACATATTACACAAATTACAAATCACATTCTGTTTAATTAATTAAAAACAATAATGGAACTGAAGGATAAAACTACTCTTAAAAATCTAATTTTCTAAAGAAATTCATCAGATAACACAAAGCTGTTGAATTGTGGTTGTCTTGACTTGGCATTTCTAGGAGAAACTTAAAATTTCCCTTTGATTCTAAAAAATACATCAATTAACCATTTCCGAGTAAAAGAGGGACCACAACAATATGCTATACTACTACAGTACTGTTTGATTATGTCATCTGTACAAATTCATGCTGGTAATCTGATACAGTATGGACAAAAGTGACTCTGTGGGAGATATTCAGTTCCTATAGATGTTTTAGTGGGGAATCCCTTTTAAATAACAGTACTAACCCCTCTCTCACACAAAGAAAAAAAAGTTGCAGTATGTTTATTTTCATTCTTGTTTCTTTGATTCAGTTAATTTTTTTAATCTGCCAAAAATGGAAACATTTAATTCCCATAGAGCCTGTTTTGGCGAGGAACCCCATTTAAATTGCTGTACTAGCCACTTAAAAATATGAATTACAGTTAGGGCTGTGTGATATGGACATAAAATACTACCACAATTTTTTTTAATCAATAATGCAGTTTCGATTTTAATCACGATTTTGAAACAGTATTTCCTGAATTGCATATTTGATGGACACTTTACTATTCCGTAAGCCCCCCGGGAGAGGAATTGGTTGGTCACGTGACAGTAACAACATGAAAGATGTATTACATCCGAATTTCATTCATACTACCTATATTCATACTATATAGAGTACCTTTTTAATGGTCTTGAAGTAAATTCAAATGTTGTACCTACTCAGACAGTATGCGATTTTGGACGTAGCACATCTCTCGTGTATCCAAAATATTCCCAAACCATGTTGAGATTTTTTTTTTTTTTTTTTTTTTTGGTCAAGGCCTTATCCTGCCCTGAATTCACCATCCTTGTTTCTGTGCTTTCTTCCATGTCGTAATGGTAAACCCGCTCTGATCTGTTCTCATGCTAGATTTAGGCCACTGCATTCAGATTGCACACTGAGGGGGCTGGCGGAAAAATCGTGCTTTCTGCGGTTTAGAAATTGTGCATTCTCTTTTATTATGATTTCGATTAATCGCACTACCCTAATTACAGTTTCATAATTTCTTTCCCATAGCTTAAGATTTTATGTCAGTTTCATACTAATAAATTGATAAAAATTGATGTCAAATGTAAGACGTTCATTTTAAGTAGAGTATTGACCATTCTGGTCTATTTGAAGCTCTCATCCTGATGTTGGTTAAATAGTCTTGAGAAGAGTCTTTTTAGGGTATATCTGGTCTCTATACAGAACTGCCAAAAGAATAACAAACAGATTTTCTGGTGGGTTTAGTCATAAACTGAGGGGAGTTAGAAATAGTGAGATCTTTGTGGCCATCACTGAACATTGCAAGTGGAGTTTCCCTTTAGAATAGAACATGTTGTTCTGCATGGTGTTCTGACAATTCATGTGGAGTTATGAAGCCTTAATGACAAGAACAACTCCTAGATGTTTTAAATTGTCACACAGGTATTTAAGTTGCCAGAGGCAGTTTTTGGCGACTAAGGCAGTCCAATCATAAGCCTCCGTACATGTCAAAACATAACAGAAAGAGATATTGCTAATTTAGCAAGCGCCAGGATAAAATGCTAATGAGGTTTTATTTAAAAATACAACACTGGAAAATTGGAAACCGTTGTGTGAAAAGAAATCATATATATTATCAAGTAATATAGGCCTTGATGTATTATAATTAATAATCTAATTAATATATTAATAATCAAATAATGTTATTGTTGTTTACTGGTAAGAACGTTATCAGAAATTTAATTGTCTACAAATTGTAGATTAATCTTACCCATTTATTGGATGACATATTTGGGAGCTGTTTATAACTCTGTTGTAGAGAAATGCTCATGTTTCTGCTCAATTGGCAAGGTTAATTATAGAGAAAAATAGCCATAAAGCAATGTAAATTTGATTACATAATTCATAAGATATTACAGTATCCGGTAGTATAACATAATTAAAGGCTAAAATATATTTAATCCATATGATATAGACACAATAACCTTTGTATTTAAATACAATTGAGATAGAAGAATCTCCATGACAAAGGAAGCTGTCCATGAAAACTAAACTTACCTTTATTTTAAGTTCATTTGAAAAAGTTTTCATTGTGGTATTAAGAGCCTGCAAACAGGATAAAACAATTACAGCAGGTTCCCGCACCTACATGCATTTGATGTACTCAGGCGGTCTACCAGAAGAACAGTCACAGGGTCTAAAGCGTGGAGGAACAGTGTTAACCATGACTTTATCAGCAAGCAGCACGTCAGCACCTCAGGAAGTGAGGCCGTGTCAATTAAACAGAAGAATGGCGTCGTGAATCATACCGAAGCAGATGGAGAATCATTTTAACAGCTTGCAGAAGAATGGCAAACTTACAACTATCCCTTAAAAGGTTTCCTAGATGACTTAGGACTGTGTCTTGAACATGAGAAAGAAAAAGGACATGATTCACTGGATTCTTAAAAAGGGGAACTTCTCATAAAATGCAAGTTAAAACATCATAAAGGAAAGGAACTAAATGGAAAGCTAGTCACAAAACATCTGAATTGCTTGCAATGTTTGGCCATTTAATAGACTGGTTGGGGGTGTCTGTAGTGGTTTTGTTGTGCAGCTGAAACGAGCTTCTGTATAAGGACGTGACTGCAGAGAGAAGAGCATCAGTCACTCATACTGATTGACAGATGTTTATTGAACTGCAAAAACCTTGGAAAAAGGCCGTAGGAATATTTCTGATGAATCGGGTACAAATAAATGCCTGAAGGAGAAGCTCTTTTTTTCTATTCATCTTAAATTTAGCCTAAAATATTAAACCATCACTCAGTAGGGGCTACCTGATTTGGGACCAAATAATTGTTGATAAATTTATTTCCTATATATTAAAGGGTTAGTTCACCCAAAAATGAAAATTATCCCATAATTTACTCACCCTCAAGCCCTTTAAAAATTCTCGTTTTAAACTTCTAATTGTTTTTTTGTTTTTGTTTTCTATCCTCTGCGCTTCTGTGTTTGTCAGTACGCCATGCGTCAGGTCAAAGTTCACTCTTCTGCCAGAATAGACTCACGTACGGAAGCCAGTGATTCCAGTATATAAAGTTATAAATATGGATATTTTTCTTACAAAAATGCATCGCTTTGCTTCAGAAGGCCTTTATTAACCCCCTGGAGCCAGATAAATTTTTTTATGATGGATGGATGTGCTTTTTTTGGGCTTCAAAATCACTTTTACAATTCTCTCCCATTATAAATCTTGGAAGAGCGACACAATTTTTGAATGTAACTCTGACTGTGTTTTATTAAAAGAAGAAAGTCACATAGACCTAGGATGGCTTGAGGGTGAGTAAATTATGGGATAATTTTCATTTTTGGGTGAACTAACCCTTTTTTTAAATTTCCCTATATTAAAAAGTAATTGTTAGAATTTTTTTTTTTTTTTTTTTTTTAATTGAACATCAGTTTAACTCATTAAGCCAAGACTACGACAATGTTGAATGATTTTAATTATCATGTACACATACATATCTAAAAGTTCTAACAACAGAAAATAAGGGATTTATTCTTCTAATGCGTAATAAGTAATGGGACACACGTCGTACCCTATCATTGAAAGTGCCTTCTATACCCAGGCTGTGAGGTGATGAATGTGGAATGGATTTGTGATCTCATATTTTAGAAAGCCAAACAAATAGTCTCAGTTTGTTTAGCTTCTTGAATTCACTAAAGCCACTTTAAAGACAAATGTGGTCATTAACATCAATTAGATTTCTTTTTCAGCACAGTTTGTTTTTGCATTCATTTATCTCAGGAAAGTCCTTTTACATGCTTGCAGGGATCTTGGCATCTGAACACGTCTTGACCTGCAGGGTATGAAGGGAGATCCACTGAGTTAAAACCATCTGATTCAGATGCGAACAACGTTCATCGTACCCTCCCTCATGTTCACCGTAGGATGAGTGGTTGAATTAAATTGCTTCATGTGAGGGTGCCTGTAGTGAGGACATTAAGTATGTTGCACTTCCGTTGATTAAGAGTAATACTATGGTTAAATTAATAGTCTCCAGCTAGACTCAGGCTTGACATTGTCATAGTGGATAGTATATTCAAAGAATATTTAAACTTGTGACATAATTTTATAATGGCACATATTATAATTAGAAAATTCAAATTGCGACATTAATAATGTAGCCTAGACACCATTAGTGCTGGGGTCAGGAAAAAATGCTTTAATTAACAGCTCGGAATCACTTAAGGGCATTAATGAAAAAATATGTCTAATGTGCAATGAAACGTCATATGTTGTTACTTGGTCACAGAGAGCTCAAGAAGAGCAAAATTTTTCCTGTTCCTATTTTTGTCTACTTTTTGTAATGCTTAACGGTGTTAGTATGCTGCTGTTACTCATCTGTGTGTCCATCGTCATCCATTGTTGTTTGCTGCCATTGCTGCCAAATGCTCTTAATCATTCACACTCATTCTCAGTGAAGTGTGAACGGCCAAATAGGCGTCTTGTTCATGCTTTTCTTAGTGAACTGTTAATGTAAATACAGTTAGTTTTGTTTAAACAAAAATAGTATTTGTTTCAATTTCAGTACTGTGCATTTGTCCTTGCAATGTATATGCAATCTAACAGACCTTCCGTTGTCAAGTATGTCATTAAAATTAATCAAATTATCATATTGACAAGAAAAACAGGAACATTTTCTTTTTGTTTTGTTTTATACGAACGTTTAAAAGTTTGGGGATAAAATTATTTTTTTTAAAGAAATACTTTTATTCAGTTGATTGTCACTTTTTTATCAATTAAATGCATTCTGATCCTTGCTAAAAAAATAAAATAAAAAAAAAAGTTAAAAAAAAATCCTGGAAAAAAAAAAAAAAATCCCCCACAAAATATTAAGCATTTTCAATTGTGGTTCACTTGTAATAAATATTTCTTAAGGGGCAGTCACACTGCACTTTTCGTTCCATTGACTTCCATTCAAATGCATGTGAATGCGTCAGACCAGAAACGCAAGCTCGTGTGAAAAGTTTCGCATTTCGCTGCATTCCAAAGTTCAAGTTTGATTAACCCTGACCTGTGAATTCACATCACGTGAACACATTTGAACAGTAGAAGGTCGATTCATCACAAAATGACCTCTTGGCAGAATTAAAAGAATGATGTTTTTGCAGTAAAGTGGAGTAGGTTGTATATTTTTACATTTTAAATGTATTACTACATGTTATATGTTAAATTCATGTTTATAAAAAAAGACATTGTAGACCTTGACGTCAAATCACGAACGTTGCAGCATCCGATGAAATTTCGCACATTCAAAGTCTAGTGTGATTAGAATGATTTCTGAAGGAAGAATAAATTACATTTTAAAATAAATAAAAATGGAAAATAGTTATTTTAAATTGTAACTGCATTTCATAATATACTGTTTTTACTGTATTTTTGATCAAATAAATACAGCCTTAGTGAGCATAAGAGGCTTCTTTAAAAACATTAAAAATGTCCCCAAACTTTTAGAACGGTAATGCGACTGACTGAAATTTTATGGTTAACTCAGCTATGATGGTGTTATAAAATGTAACCTTATTGTAAATCGTATGCTATATAATTTTAAATTATTTCAGTTAAATGATTTCTCATCAAAGCAGGGACCCACAGTTCATCAATAAATCTCTCTGTTACCTCCATTTATCCTGCAGTGTCTGAATGCTAAAACTAACATTCATGGAGCTGGGCAGGCAACTATGTGGGAAGATGAAAAAACAGAGGAAGGCAGAGATGACCGTTCCGACTGTCATGAAAGGACTGGAGATCCACTTCTACCTGCCTGACATACACCAGCTCGAGTACTTCAAAGACTGCCACACTGCGGAGGACCTGTGCGTGGAGGCTGCCAAGAGATGCCGTAAGTGTTCAGACTGCCGCCTATTTAGAGCACCCTCTAATGCATCTCTCAGTATGACACCGAGTATGATCATGATGGTCAGTGTTGGGGGTGTCGCATTACAAGTAACTTGAGTGACGTAATCAGATTACTTTTTCAAGTAACTAGTAATGTAACACATTGCTTTTTCAATTTACAACAAAATAAGTTACTTTTTCACATTTATTGACTGAAAGCTCTCCTGTCCTCATGGTGAGAGAAATAAAGTGCAGAGGTGTTGTGTGTGCTGTGTAAACATGACGGTGATTGTAGTTCTAGATTAAATGTGAACATGCATTTACTCATCTCACTTGAACAAAAACATTCAGTATTCCTCAAAATGAATAGAAACCTGTAACCTGTAATAATGAACTATATTAAATTAGACAAATATTACTTTATGTATTTAATCTTATTTTATTAACCAATGCCTTTGCTGCTGACATTCAATGATTACATGATTACTTTAGATTAGATTTAGAAACAAGAGTGTTGAACGTCCTTCTCCTGTATCATATTCTTCTTTAATCCAGAATGGCAGCAAAGCTGAAAGGTTAGTTTGAGCTGCACCCTCTACTGTACAGGTATAAATATGCATTTCCTTCAGCCTGAGGCTAATTCATTTCACTTTTGGTGTGAGAGGGCCTTTATCTTGCCAAAAATATAACTTTTTTTGTTGTTATTAAAAAACAAACAAGCAAACCCAGCGCAGGTGAGAAAAAGTAACACAAAAGTATTTAGTAACGCAATTAGTTACTATTTAGGGAATAACGCAATATTGTAATGCATTACTTTTAAAAGTAACTTTCCCCAACACTGATGATGGTCTGTTTTCTTAGAAGTGATGTATCATTTCATCATAACTGTCTGGACGGGAATAGTTTTCAAAGCAAAGTTACAATTATTAACAGAAAGCATCTGTGAGTTCATCTACACTTTTTGTATGGTACTCTTTTTGTTCCTTTTCCATCAGTATCAAGTGTTGTAGAAAGGGAAATGGACTACCGAAAAGAGTTTTTACAGATCAGAGTCAATACGCTTATAAAAAGGGGCATTCTTCATGCATTCGGTTTCATATTTTAATCGTGTGATTGAGGAATGGGGTTTTTGTCCCATCAGCATTTCACAGAATACAAAAGAGGAACATAAAGGTTTTTTACTGTTGGTATCATCATGTGACATGGGTGATGAGACATTGACCTTAGGATAAGAAGCACTGCGACTGTCTGTCCCTGTTTGTCCTTTTCCATTTCCTAATGGAACAGCATATCTCTCTATTTGGCTCTTGATCAGTATTAAGCCACAAAATGGCTGCTGGGTTTAAATGTCACGTCCAGAATTTCCTCAAAGTTGCGGCCAAGGACAAAAGCTGGCTTGGACAGTAAGAGAGGAAAGGGAAGTTTATATTAGACAAGAAGGCTGCTGCTGGAGAGGAACTACAATGGTGTTTGTTTCACAGTTTATTTTCACACCCAGCAGTTAGCCACTGGTTTTACTTCAAAGGTTAGGTATTCTCTCCGAAACGTTTTTTTTTTTTTAATTTTAATAAATAACATTTTTTACTAGTTCAGCTGATAGAGCAAAGCACTAGCCATGCCAAGGTTCTGGGTTCAACTCCTAGGGAACAAATGTATACATTGAATTCACTGTAAGTTGCCTTGGATAAAAGTGTCTGCCAAATTCATAAATGTAAATGACATAAATGTAAAAAAAAGAAAAAAAAAAGAAAGAGCAATTGTAAAAGAACCTATTTCAAATCAAAATTAGAGTACAACATTTCTCATTTTCATTCAGTTTAACTTGATGTACTAATTAACTAAAACTAAAACTGAAATAATAGTAAAATAAATGAAAATAATAAAAACTGTGTAGACATAAAATTCAATAAAACGGTGACAACACAACAACATTACTGAAACTATAATAAAAAATTAAAAAAATCTAAAAATAGAAATTAATTCAAATCCATTATACTAACATTTGGACTTTACAATTCCTTAAGCTTTGCATCTGACCTTTGACATACTTTTGAGTTCTGTTCCAGTAAAAGCTTAATAAATACCTTTGTTAGGACTTTTCTCGTAATCATTTAGCTACTATTTCCTTTTAGGCATTATCTAAGGAGGTTATTTACTGGTTACAACTAACAAACGGCAGTTGTATTTAGTATTTTTAATTTTTTTTTTTCATCAGCCTGATGCGTTGCGCTGTTTAGCAAGGAAAGATGATAATTTGAATCTCTAATTTTGATATGTTTTCCCCCAGATATCTCACCTTTGTGCCACAACCTCTTTGCACTGTATGAAGAGAGCCAGGACCTCTGGTATGCTCCCAATCATGTGTTCAAGATCACAGAGGAGACCAGCATCAAACTTCACTACCGTATGAGGTGAGACCACAAGTGAATGCTTTACACAAAAATTGAAGACTGCTGTTCAAAAAACCCATTAGAAATTCCAGAGACAACCCATGGCTCGAAAATTCTAATTCTCTTGCGCGGTTTAGGACTACAGACTGAACGGCTATTACAGTTATACTGTAGGTTCAATAATATTTAAAAATAAAAGAAATACAATTTATATTTTACTGTGATTTTGGTAGTTTTAGTGAAATGTATCATTTGATAACATTGTTCTGTTAATATCAGCTGTTTATTTTCATTCAAATGTTAGAAATGCATATGGTCTCTTTACAGAGCCCTTCGGCACACCTGTATCAAATCTTTTACAATCCCTATTTAGGACAAAACAAAAAATGCTTGGATTTCCACTGTAAAAAAACAAAAATAAAGAAACAAATCATCTGACAGTGTTTTAGTCCTTTCCTATCTTGAAAAAAATTTCTTTGTTCAATAAAACGTGAATCTTTGCAAAACAAAACATGGGATCCCCTGAACTTCCCCTTTTCACCAGTGAAACTAAGATAAGAGGCAATTACTGTATTCAAAGCAAGCGGTGGGTACAGAATCGCTGTCTCCCCATATGAAACTTACCTGTTGTGCGCACAAACAGGTTATGGTCAACCTTTGCGCACCCTCTCTTCCTCTGTGGCATAGAGCACTCTTTACTCACTCATGCTGTTTCCTGTTTACAATGAGCTCTCGCTCGCGTGGCAGTGGGGTTGTGTAGTTTTTCTTTTTTCTGATGATTGTTGACACGATTTGGTATTGCGTGTAGCATATGTTAGTATATTTGCATAATATAAGCCTTTGTCATGCTGTTTGTTTGGCATGTTTCTGTATGTTATCAGCTCCTGTCATCATCATTATATGACCACATTCATAATCGCGTGCACACACACACACACACACACACACACACACACACACACACACACACACACACACACACACACACACACACACACACACACACACACACACACACACACACACACACACACACACACACACACTTTGTCTACTTGTTTTATTACATTTCCTTTTAACAGATATACAAGGGTGTTTCTTAAACTACTATATACTATATTGACCTATAATATAATATTTTTACTTTTTCTGCATAAGTTGACAGAACAATTCAGTTCACGAATATTTACCTTCATTTATTATTGTTTTCTTCACGTAACACATCTCATATTTCATTTTGCATATTGCATGATCTTCACTGATGCTGTTGTCTCCTTGGTAAACAAGTATACAGACTTTTGTTAAAACTTTGGTTGTATTTTTGAAAAATTAAAAAAGCATTTTCACACAATAAAATGATGAATGTAAAATGTAAACATAAGGCATTTGAACACTAGCAAAATGTAAATGAATACATATTGAAAATGTTTCAATGTGAGCTTCATATAACAAGAAAAATAAGTTTAAATGTGTTAGTTTTAAAACAAATCAACTCCTGGGACATGAAAGTACCTGTAGTTCAAGAAACACTTGTCAATTCCTTGACTGCTCATTTGACTTGTTTACACAGGTTTTATTTCACAAACTGGCATGGCACCAGTGAGTCGGAGTCTCCTGTTTGGAGACACTCACTCAGTAAACAGAAAGGTGTTTTGAACTCTCAGAAGGGGCCTGAGGGGACACCTCTACTGGATGCTGCATCTCTTGACTACCTATTTGCACAGGTGAGTTCAGGAAACACCTGAGGTATCACTTGCATGGTTGTCCATGTCACTATGACAACTTTGAGGTAAACATATTTAATATTTCCCGTTTTGTGCTACAGGGGCATTGTGGCTTGATTACTATTCAAATACTCTGTGGTATCTGTTGTTATCATTTTGGCTGTTTTCTTTGAATTGATATGTATTTAAATGTCTTTTTTTTTTTTTGGAGCACTGCTACTTATTCAAACGTATCTGGGCCAGTGTGAACGATAGTGATTAGCTTGTGTGTGTGACTATATTAACATTTTGTGGTTGGCATACACTATGTTCTTATTGTTTTGGTGTGTTTTAGGGCCAGTATGACTTCCTTAGGGGACTGGCTCCTGTGCGCACTCCCCAGAGTGAGGTGGAGCTTCATGAGATAGAGAATGAATGTTTGGGAATGGCAGTTTTGGCTATTACCCATCACGCCAAGGGAAATGATCTGCCCTTATCAGGAGCTGGAGCTGAGACCAGGTGACCAACACAATCTATCTGCTTTATACATCACATCTGCAAAATGATCCACAGCAATAATATTAGAATGCCATTTCCAACTTTTAGTCTTTTATTACACGGCTCTCTTGAATACTTGATTCTGATTGGTCCTACTTGATACTTGATGTGCATTCACATTAGCGAAATTTTGCATGTAAAACAGGTGCTTTGTCAAGGGCATAGATATGTATGAAGCCTGTTGGAATGACTGGATTTTGTTCACAAAATTTCACTGAGCAACAGTAAATGTGACCATACCTTTAAAGCAATTGGTTTTATCAAGCCTTCTTCTCTCTCTCTGTAGCTACAAGCGCTTCATTCCGGACAGTCTAAACCGCACCATTAAGCAACGTAACTTCCTCACACGCATACGCATCAACAATGTCTTCAAGAATTTTCTCAATGAGTTCAATAGCAAGACCATCCAGGACAGCAACATAACCCTCTATGACCTGAAGGTCAAGTATCTGTCCACTCTGGAAACGCTGACCCAGGGCTTGGGTCGAGAGACTATTGAGCCCAAGAGCCTGAAAGTATCAGGCGAGAGTGAGGGATCTCCAACCCACACACTTCCATTAGGGGATGACGGACTGGTCTATGAGGTGCAAATATCCGGAACCACTGGGATCTCCTGGAGGAGAAAGCCTATACCGGTGAGTTTATGGCTTCATATTATGTGAGCTTACAGATTTGTTTATTCTGGATACACTTGGTATTGGATTTTATGTCATAAATTGTTTCAAGGGTTGTTACCAATGTATTATTTTTTTATTATTATTTATTTAATTTTTTTTCTTGAATGCTTTTTTTCTTAATAGAATGTTCTGATAGTGAAGGACAAACCCAAATCTAAAAAGAACAAGGCTGACAACAAGCAGAATGAAAAGAAGAAAGAAACCGGATGGACACTTTTCTCAGACTTCTACGAAATCACCCACATTGTCATTAAGGAGTCGTGTGTAACCATTTACAGACAAGACAATAAAACCATGGTACTTTTGTCATTTCACGGAGATTGTCAGATTTAATGAGTCAAATGTCTGCATCACTGTGTCCTAACCAGGTGCAATTCAGTTCCAGCACAAGCAGTTTATCTATTCATGCTGAATATTATACACTCAAAGCCAATCTGAACATATTTGATAAGTAATGTAATGTTATGTGGAGTCTGATTTTGGACCAGTAAGATTTAACAATGCTTCCCAGCATTGCAATATTTAGTAGGAGTTTATCGTCTTGTCACTTGTTGTGGTTGTGGCAAGTTAGGACAAGAACTTTGCACCTGGTCAGGAAATGGTAAAATATTTCCATACACCTCATGAAAATTGACGATTCATACTCGGATGATCCATATATCAACAAGATTGACTTAAATACAGAATTCTTGTAATAAAAATAGAAACGGATGCATTATAGCTCTTAACCTAAAAATATATTCCTCTTCTTTCTTCTGCAGGAGTTGGATCTGTTTTATCGTGATGCAGCCCTGTCCTTTGCTGCACTGGTGGACGGTTACTTCAGATTGACTGTAGATGCCCATCATTACCTGTGCACTGAAGTCGCACCCTCATCAGTTGTCCAGAATTTAGAAAATGGCTGTCATGGGCCTATCTGGTATGACCATATTAGTATATTAGCATACGAACATATAGGACATCAAACTACAAAGAGCAGTGGCTTTCTACAAGCAGTAGCTTTCTACCGGTTAATCTTGTTTACTGGTATATCGCCCACCCCTAAGTATACTTTAGTTATAGATTTCCAAATCAGGAGCACAAAGAAAATTTGAGCAAATATCTTCATAATTTTATTAAAGAAAAATTATACTTTTATTCAGCAAGGAAGCATTAAATTGATCAAAAGTTACAGTAAAGACTTTTGTATTGTTAAAAAAAAGAATCCTATTTCTATTCATTTATAAATCCTGAAAGAAACTATTATGGTTTCCATAAAAATATTAATCATTGCAACTGTTTTCAACATTGATGATGATAAGAAATGTTTCTTGAGCACCAAATCAGTATATTGGAAGGATATCTGAAGGATAATGAATGTGCTTATAATGTATCATGAACTTTTACTCACTATTAACCATGTAGCAGAGGCATGACAAGTATGAAGAAGAGACCAAAAAGCAAGAATTCAGTGCCAATAAGGATGTACTGTAATACTTCTTGACAGAAGGAAGTCGAGATGCATTTGATCAGGTTTAATTAGTAAGCATGGTCATTGGTATATATGCTATAAACAGCCGAAAGTTAGGTTGAGTGGGGTTTAGTGGAAATTAAAATTGATAGCACTTTGCATCATGCCTGAACACCTTGTAATAATGGTAAAATAACTGTAGTTCATGGCCTTTCATGCTGTACTGTTAAATTGGTAATAGTTTTAGTATTGCAGCTGTCTTCAGGAGAGACATTTTGAGGCTTAGTTTTGTCTCTTTTCTTTGTACAGCACAGAGTATGCCATTCATAAACTCCGTCAGGAGGGAAATGAAGAAGGAACGTATGTCCTGCGCTGGAGCTGCACAGATTATAACTACATCATCATGACTGTTGTCTGCATTGAGGTACACACACATACATAACCAAAACATGAAAGTCAGTTGAGAACCATTTTTGTAAGCTAGGAGCTGAAAACCTTTTTCTTGTCCATTTTGCCTGTAAAGGACAAGTCTAGAATTGCCCAGATTCACTTTTGGTATCAGTGCTTCCCACAGGTTTGAAATATACTTGTGGTGATAACCGTGTGAAAAATCCTCCTATACCCACAGCACAAAAATGGTCTACTGCATGTGACAAACAACAAATAATGTGTGATTTTTAACAGTATTTTGATTGATTGAAATTTATTTTAATTACATAGCATACTATTACATTTATTTACATACTAATTATGCATTATTATGCATTGTAAATTATGCAAAATTACAGCATTTAAATGGTTATCCTTTTCCTATGTTCTCCTTGCTATAGTGTCATAGTGTCTCTCTCAGTGAATGGGACATAAATTTTACTAGTAAAATTTATATAATGAATAATATACAGGTCAAATAATGTTCTTAGTCTTTTCTTCCTGTGGGGGAGACTACAATAATTTACTATTAATTAAATGGAAATCAAATTAAATACAATTTATTGTGTAACCAAAATACCAATAATGCCCTGAAGAGAGAGAAAAAAAAAAGGGAAAAAAAAAAAGCGTGTGACTTAATTATAAACAAGCCCGAAATACACCGGGACTCTTATTTTGAAATGTCTACACAATTGCGGGCTGATCCTTCAGATTCTTACAACCGTCTAAAACACATTATATAAAGGCCATAAAGTAGACATTGTCATAATTTCATTAATTTGAGTTCATTAGCAATCGTTTGGCATGCACCTGCGCTTTTCATTGATTGAGAATCACTTTGAAGCAGTCTGAAGCGTTGCGCGAGCCTGTAGAAGTGTAGAACGTGCAACAGCGCCGCCTTGTGACTTTGCAACATGCAACGCTCTTTGTGAAATATTCACCGCGTCTCTGCAGCTCACGTGGGAATGTCAGCGGGAAAAAACAGTTGTGACGCACACATAACGAGCAGGTACGAAACGCGTAGGGCGAGGGGAGATTTTCTACTAGTTAATTGATCGCGGATGGTTTCATTATCTTGGGCGGATACAAAAGTATAAGAGAATAAAAATAATAAAAGCATAAATGCGTCTCCAAATAAACTTGGGCGGCCGTTAATATACCTGGGCTGCCCGCCCAAGTAAAGTCTATGTGTGGGAAGCACTGTGGTATTCTCTGCAGTGAATTAAGAAGATCTGGTTCTTGTTGTACACTTTCCCATACCGTGACAAATAGTTTGTGTTCTCAAATGATATATATTGCATTGATTCTCTTTCAAGTGTTGCAGCACCAAGTTTTGGTAGAAAGTCAGTGTGCAAAATGCTTTTCCAAAGTTTGGGATCTTGCTTTATTGTTTGTAAAGCATTTTCTTTGGCAGTTATTTTTTAATGAGAGAGCTGTATTACACTGTATAAGTAGCTGGAGCAGAACCACAAACCACATTGGTGCTGGATCAGAGACTGATACACCGTTTCCTTGCATTGCTTTTCTTTTACTCCCTTGTTCGGTATGCTTTACAAATAAAATTGAGTTGAATGTACCTGAGCTGAACTGAATTAATCAACATAAAGTGTGTGAGCTTGTTAAATACATATATGCAGGACTGAATGCACACACAGTGTTGTGTTAGGTTTCCTATACATTTTAAATGTTATCAGCATCATGTACAATATAGCTAGTCACATTCAGAAACCCAACACCTCCCTGCTAACCAAGAAAAAAAAAATGTATCTTATCTTACAGGAGATCAGTTTATGGCCACTCAACATTTGTTTAACAAATCCTGTTCCCTCAACCATTCTTCTCATGCGCTATTTTTCTTGTCTTTATTTCTTTTGTGCTCAATCATGCCCCCCCCCCCTTTCTCTGCCTGTCATGTATTTGTCCTCTCTCTCTCTTTCAGATCGACCTGTGTGAGTCCAGGCCTGTTCCCCAGTATAAGAACTTTCAGATTGAAACAAGCCCTCAGGGCTACAGACTGTTTGGGACCGAGACGTTCCGGCCCACTCTAAAGGAGCTTCTGGAGCACCTGCAGGGCCAAAACCTGCGCACAGAGAACCTGCGCTTCCAGCTGCGCCGCTGCTGCCCACCACAACCCAGAGGTATCAACACTCGTTCTGCTCAATCAATTACATGATAGAACACTTTCTATGCATTATCATTGAGCATCACAAATAATCCAGTCCGTATATTCCTGTATTCTAAATGTCCATCTATCCATCCATTCTAATCTATTTGTCCATCTATCCCAATTAAACACTTTTCCAAGTACTGATTCGATTGTCAGTCCGTCCGTCCATCCATCCCTCAATCCCAATTAAAGACTTTGTCATTTCATCATTTTTTTTTTATGATTTTAGTTTTTAGAGGCAAATGTATGTAAAGATTCCTGATTTCATATTTTCTGTAGGTGAAGCTAAACTGGAAATATGTCCTGTGTTTTACTTTGATTTAAGGGAGATTTAATACACAGCCTATTTGGATAGGATGGGATTTCCACAAGAAAAAGCCCCTGAAATTCTCTCTGTGAATGGTCCTGTCTTAAACTGAAACTGAAATCAGAAGCTTTGTCCAGTTTACTGAAAGCTGCTAGCTGAATTGTCAGGATTTTCCGATGTTCATTGTGCACTGCTGCCTGCTTAATGGATTGTTTTCTTTCATGTGGATTTGTTGAATCCTTGATTAGTTATTAGGATGTGAAAATGTGTTGTTGGGACTTGTGAAGGATTCTATTGAAATCTTACTTGCCTTTATTCTTCACCCATAATTGTTACCTGTAACATCTGCTGAAATACCAGTCAATACAATCAACCGCAATTTTGTATTAACATGTTAATTTTCAGGATGAAAAGTCTGATTAGTTTTCAATAAATATATACACAGGTGAACAATTAGGCAAATGAAATGTAAAGCATAAGAGTAAATAAGTACTAATATTGTAAATAGACTAGAAAGAATGATAAAATCAGTTGGATCACTGCTCTGAGTAGATTATCATAAGCTTTAAAGACTTAGTTTGGTCCTGCAACAGGAAATGACATGCCTTAATGAAGAAACTGATTTGACAGTCTTTTGTGTCAAATGTTAATTAAAGGTACGCGCTGCACAGTTTTAGTGAATGTAAAGCTAAAAAACCCATGTTTCAAAGCTGAATTACTTGTATCTTTAAATGTGTGCAAATACGAAGATGAATAAAGCTTCCATTTTAATCTCTACACAAAACACATTATGGCTTCAGAAGACTGACTGTAGTGTGTCGGTATGATATACAAATCTTATGGTCTACTTTTATGGTGCTTTTTTGGAGTTTGAACATTCTTCAGAATAATTCTTTTGGTGTTTCACGGAAGGAAGAATGTTTTGAAATGACACGAATGAAAAATGAGAGATTATCTCTTTAATTAATGAACTCTTATTGTATTTGCTTTAATTAGGATATTATGTTTGCTTTTTGCTAGAATGGTACGTAATATAATTGGAAATTAATTATTGGAATTTTTTTTGTGATGTGCTAACTTTGCATATGCAATGTAGGGTCAAACACATAAGAAAGCAAATAAGTTAGGATTTAATTTCTATAAGATAAGTACATGATTAATTATGAGATTTGTAAGTTCACAGATCAAATGATCTGTGAGCTGATGTGTATGAACGTGTAAAATCCTCTCCGTCACATGTCTGCTCAAGTGCAATAAATGTAGGAATGCATTTTGAATTGCACAAACCAGACTGCTGAAAATTTAATCTGCCGCATTTTCCAAACTGCATACTTGACGGAATTACTTTATGAATTTCCATTTGTTTGTTTTGTTTCTATGGACACAGAAGCTTGAGTCACCATTGGCTAGTAATTTTTTTTTATTTTCCTCGCCAGACTTTTTACATGGAATGCAAGAACAATGCAAATGAAAAAAATTCTACATAAATATAATATAAAATATAAATATAAAATATAAATTTCAGACATTATTAAAGTCAAGTAAACAGTCTGTAATAAAATAACAAATAAAAAAAAAAAAAAACATCAATAGAACAAAGATGCAAATTAAATAAACAGTGCTTTTCAGGTTTTTCAGGTACATCTAACGGTAGTTAGATACAGGTTAGGAGCATTGAGAGCATTTTTTTTTTTTTTTTTTTTGCAGTGAGTCTTTTTTTTTTTTTTATTAACATTAAAAACACAGGTGGCAGCAGGAATACTAGGCTGCTGTCACTTTAAGAGCTAATGCACTGATCCAGTATACTGATACTGATACACATGCGTTTTCTTTCACTCACTTAAGGTATAACCGCCTATGTTTATACTTGCCAAGACAGGCATTTTGAATTAATTTTGTGTGAAATTGTCAGTTCAAACGCAAGACATGAAAGAGAGCACAAATCAGTACTAACATGCTGTCGGGTGTGGTTGGGCGTGTGCTTCGATTGTTGCACACACAAATCTTATCACACAGTGTGCGAGTTATTTGTCTCTTTTTGCTTCTTTTCAAATGTTTAAATTGGCAAGGCTTAAAAACGCATGCAAATGATAAACTTTCATGACGATGCAGCACTGGTTCGATCAGGAAAGTTCTGTCAACAAGCCCTGCATGTGCTCTCTTTTTCTCTCACGGTGAGTGCTTGTGTGTGAGGAAAAAGTGACAGAGGGCTCTCTCAGCCAAGCAACGGTGCTTGAAATCAGGCTCAGCAGGCAATGAAATTATATCTGCTCTAAATTTATTTTCTGCCTCTAACTCAATTACAGGCAACTGTAATCTTACAGTATACTAGCCATTGGCTAATTAAATACACTTTTTAGTTGCCTCATGAAATTTGGTTGCATATGCGAGTGATTTACTCGTAATGTAGTTTTTTTTTTTTGTTTGTTTTTTTTTTTGCATCTTTTCAATTGTCTAAATCTCAGAAGCATGTACATCTGTACAAGCATGTTCAAGAATTTTTTTTTTTTTTTTTTTGACTGGTTTAAGCTGAAAGAGGAATTATTTTTTCTAGTGCTTTGTTGTTGTCACAATACTCTTTAGAGAAGTTAAAAATCAGCATGCGCACACAAGCAGACATATCCTTGCATGACCTTTGGCAACTATGCAGCTGGCAGCTACTAGTTGTGCAGTCTCGTATATCAGGCAGCTGTTCCAGGATCAGATCCTTTATCCAGCTATCCATCAGTTCTCCAACCTGACTGAGTTAAATGTTCCTGAGAAAGATTTACAGATATCTGCGTACCACAGAGAAACCAGGGTCCAAAATTAATTTTTTGCCACAACTGCCAATTGCAGATGAATTCATACATATTAGTGTTTTAAATGATTCAGCAAATCGTTTCTTTGATTTTGTTTGCATCATTACTCAAAAGTACACTTGAATTAATATATAATATATATATATATATATATATATATATATATATATATATATATATATATATATATATATATATATATATATATTATTATTTATTATTATTATTATTATTATTATTATTATTATATTTTTTTTTTTTTTTTTTTTTTTTTTTAATGCAGTTTATTAACATTTATTGGTATATTGTAATGCACTTAAAGGATTAGTTCACCCAAAAATGAAAATTCTGTTATAATTACTCACCCTCCTGTTGTTCCAAACCCGCAAGACGTTTGTTCATCTTCAGAACACAAATTAAGAAATTCTGTCATCAATTACCCTCAAAACGTTGCAAACCTGTAAGACCTTCATCTTTGGAACAGAAAATTAAGATATTTTTGATGAAATCCAAGAGCTCTCTGGCTCCTCCGTAGACAACAATTTAATTACAACTGTCAAGGTCGAGAAAGGTACTAAAGACATTGTTAACGTAGTAAGCACAGTGTTCAGTGTTCTACGTCAGAATGCCGGCTCAGTATTGGCCGATGCTTTACCCACAAGCAGCATGATGCATATGTGACACATGTGTGATGCTGACGCAGGATCCGGCCAGTAAGAACACTGAAGCGCTGCACTGTGTTTACTACGTCAACTGTGTACGAGACTGACAGGGAAGAGAAGCGATTGTTGAATAAAGTTTTTTTTTTTTTTTTTTTTTGTTTTTTGCACACACTGTTCTCGTCACTTCATAAAATTAAGGTTGAACCACTGTAGTCACGTGGACTAGTTTAACAATGTCTTTAGTACCTTTCTCGACCTTGACAGTTGTAATTAAATTGTTGTCTACAGAGGAGCCAGAGAGCTCTTGGATTTCATCAAAAATATCTTAATTTTCTGTTCCAAAGATGAAGGTCTTACAGGTTTGCAACGTTTTGAGGGTAATTGATGACAGAATTTTCAGTTTTGGGTGAACTAACTCTTTAATATCCTTCTTCCTTTAGGGCTCCATCGGTATTAACAGTAATGCAACAGCTCTACACTAATGCAAAACCAAACATTAGGAATGTTTTGGTTGTGAAAAACGCCTAGTTATCGCACATTAGACAGTGTCTGGTGTTGTTTACATCTGCTTCTCTAAGAGTACATGCTGAGGCATCAGTGACAGGCAGGAAATGTAGTAAATGTGGGTTTCCGTTGTTCACATCTCTTGATGTCCCTATTTGCACTTATAAAAACAGAGCTGTGTAGGTCTGTATCTAGATTATGTCAGTGAGCAGACAAAAGACCACCTGATGCTGCAGAATGAACATCACAACACACACACACTTGCATAAACACAAACACAACATGTTATATATGAACACGTGGACCCACACATGCTAATTGTTTTGGTGTAGCAAGTGGCATGTTTTGTTAAACAGTGCACAATGTCACTGCACAACTTCCTCTTCCCTGCACTCTGTTTAGGTGATGTCTGAACACCAACGCATATACATTTAGATATAATCGAAATAAACATCCTTTGACAATCAAACCAGAAGATATTTAGTGTTTTTAAGCTGGGATCTTAACTATTTATATGTTGGACACCAATCACAAATGATGCTCTTCTGTCCTTCAGAAATTTCCAACCTATTAGTGATGACCACAAACCGAGAGCCCGCCCAGCAGAGACAACACCAAGTCAGCCAGCTGAGTTTCCACCGTATCCTTAAGGAAGAGATTGTACAGGTGATGTTTTCATGGATTTTTTTTAACTAAACATAATGTTGACTCATCTTTAGCATGACAAGCCTTTTTAAGAAATAAAATGAAATATAGATATTATCAAAAAATGACCATATACGTTCATAAAGGCGAGCTCCACAGTTGGTGAGTGAAAATGCACTGCCCATAAATATTTCTTAATGACCATAAAACTACTTTTATTGAAGTATATAAACTAATAGAGTTTGTAGAGTTTGGTTAAAAAATTGGGGTCAGTAAGGGCTTTTTGGAAGGAATTAATACTTTTATTAAGGAAGAATGCATTAAATTGATCAAAAATGACAGTAAAGACATTTATAATGTTACAAGAGTTGTATATTTGAAATAAAGGGCGTTCTTGAACTGTCTATTCATCAAAGAATCCTGAAAAAATATCACAGTTTCCATTAAATATTAAGCAACACAACTGTTTTCAGCAGTGATGGTAATAAGAAAAGAGCACCAAATCAGCATATTAGAATGATTTCCGAAGACTGGAGTAATGACTGCTGAAAGTTCAGCTTTAGGCAAATAAATTGCATTTTAAAATATGTTAAAATGCAAATCAGTTATTTTAAATTGTAATAATATTACTGTTTTTACTGTATTTGTGCTCAAATAAATGCAGCCTTGGTCAGCATAAGCATCAAAAACATTTTAAAAAATGTTACTGACCCCAAACTTTTGAACGTTACTATAGTGCTCTTTTTAGTAGCTACTTTGTTTATTATGTAAACTATTAGCAAGACATTCACTATAGCTTACCATCCCTGACAATAATCTGTAGTGGATAAAAATTGGATGCTTTTAAATAAAAGTGATTGTTAATTGACTACCTACTTACTGATACGTGACACTGTGGTCTCATTCAGGGTGAGCATTTGGGTCGGGGCACAAGGACAAACATCTATGCTGGTGTGCTGAAGCTGAAGAGTGAGGATGATGATGACATGGGAGGATACTCACAGGAGGTGAAAGTGGTGTTAAAAGTGCTGGGCTCAGGACACAGAGACATCTCTCTGGTAAGACACACATAGCCTACTCATGTCTAAATGAAGTTTAGCAAACAAGATTATTGGTTTTAGCTGGTGTAACATTACCGTCTCCTGACTCTCTTCCTTATTTGTAAGTTGCTAACACATGCCTACTGAATAAATGTAAACTAATTGTGGCCATTTTCAACTGTAATGAACCATGAGGGGGATTTGAATCTAATTTTCTCTGCTGTCTCACCTCCTAATATTCTGTCATCAGTGTGGTTACTTTTTGAATGCTCAAAGTATGTCTTTTTCTGCCTCTTCTCAGGCTTTCTTTGAGACGGCAAGCATGATGCGTCAGATCTCTCATAAACACATTGCCCTGCTCTATGGAGTGTGTGTTCGCCACCAGGAGAGTAAGTACCCTACGCTCACTTGTCTCTAGTATGTAGCAAACTTGGCCTTTATCCTGCCAAATGATTCTGGTTGTATCTGATGATTGCTTCATCTAGTAATATTGATGACAAATGGATGTTTTTTAGTGAGCAATCCATTTCTAGACATTTTTTAAAGACTTCACAAAATTAGAGAACTAGAACATTTCATTTGGTTGTCTTTCATTCTGTTATGGTGTATTTTTACATGGCAAGTTTGAGAAATGGGCCTTTTTTATTCCGCCTATTGAATTGTAGCCAGCAATCAGTCTAGTTTTGCAAATATACTGGTGCAAATGTAATTTATTTATTTGCAAATAAACAGAGAGACACTGTCATTCTCCGCCTGAGCGTGTAGATCTAACTCACTGGCAGTTATATTTCTAAGAAATCACAGAAAAATCAAACAATAAATCATTGTTTCAGTAATAATTCAGTGTTAAATGAGTGAATATTAAAATAGAGTCTAACAGGATAATAATGTAAGTGTAAATGTTTCATAAATGTTATATTTGTGAGGAGGAAGCCGATAAGACAGAGCTGCTTTCGATTGTTGAGCAAAGCCTGCAGGTTAGGTATTTAATTGCAAACTACACTTCCTGCTCCACTGAACAACAACCTAAATACTTTGAGGATAACCAGCCATGTGCACGCAATGGGTGTGTCTGTGTGTTTGCCTAGAAGAATTTGCATGTTTGAGCTGGAACCGTGTTTGTGTGTAAGAGAGGAAGAGAGTTTGATAACGGTGCTCGTTTACATAAAATAACATTTCTCTCTTTGTAGATATCATGGTGGAGGAGTTTGTTCAGTATGGTCCTCTGGATCTGTTCATGCGCAGACAGGCCACACCTCTTAGCACTGCATGGAAATTCCAGGTTGCCAAACAGTTGGCTAGCTCCCTCAGCTATCTGGTAAAGAAACAAACTCTTAAACAAATGCACAAAACCTTGCCTGACCAATCTTGATGTTTTTGTTAACATTAACAACTATTATATCATGTTTGCTAGATCATTAGAACAAGTATATTTAGATAAAATGTCATGCATTTTTTTTTATTGATATTTTAACGTTTATTCATAATTGAATTTGAATCTGTTAAGCAACATAACATATCAATGAAAGTTATTGTGAAGTGTTGTCAGTGAATAATGTTTCTGTTTGACTGCTGTGTGTATCCTGTAGGAGGATAAGAAGCTGGTTCATGGATATGTGTGCTGTAAGAACATTCTGGTGGCTCGAGATGGTCTGGATGGAGAGGGAGGACCCTTCATCAAGCTGAGTGACCCCGGCATACCAATTACTGTCCTTAGCAGAGAAGGTGAGAGATTCATTATGACCACCTTAACATCATGTTAAAGTCAGCATGAAACGGAAGTTGCTATAGTCTTTCCTATTGTGACATATATCTGAGAGAAACAGCTTCTCAAATGAGAAAATGTTGGGTGGGACTTGATTTTGTGGTTTGCTATATCTGTGGTCTCGTGAGTGACACATCATCAGAGAAGAAAAGAGCTATTGTTGCAAGAGGGAGGGGAAGTTATTTTGATTAAGATTACAAGGAAAACAATTAATGATGTACATATATAAATCATTCATAATAAATACTGTAATTTAAATTTCTATCACTGCTCACACAAGGGTCAGAGAATTTGAGCTGACATATATGTTTTAATAACCTTGTAAATAGAAAGAGTTACATGGGTAAAGTGTTATTAGCCCACAGTCTTTACTGGTAAAATTACCAGTAAATTACCGGTAAGAGATCTGGAACAGTTATAGCAATTTACCAGTAAGGGAAGTTGTAACATTACCAGTAAATTACTGGTATGATGCTGTGTGTGAACACTGAATGAAGATTACAGGTATGTGCACTTATGAAGTCGGAACTCGCTGACTTTTTTTTTTTTTATTAAACTGTGGGTTTTTGATCAAATGTGTCTCTGTGTTTAAATAAAGTCAGTTATAATTTAGATTTTCTTAAGGATAAAAAAATCTTAGTTAATGCTGTAAACTATATAGGAACATATTACATGTACACATTAATGTAATATTAAAGGTTACAATTAACAACAGAGCCCAAATTATTAAATTCAACTCTCAAAAAAATAAATAAAAAATAAACGTAAATTGCACACAAGGCAGGTTTTGCATTAACTTCTAAATCTAATTATAAAGTTAATTTTCTCCTCCAATTCATTTTTGAAATATAATCATTTACACAGTGGCAGTCATAACTTGTTTTCATGACATATTTATTTAAACAAACATTAAATAATCAAGATAGGTTAACTAATAGGTTAAGTAAATATAATGAATAGGCTAATATAGTGCATATACCAAATGCTTCTCTCTAGAGTTCATTTCTCTAGTGAACTAACATGCTGTTGACACTAAATAGCTGAGGTAAATGTAATGAGATATTATGAGATATTATTGAGAGATATTATTCTCAAGCTGTTTTATTGATATCTTTCCGCAGTTGAAACACTGGTTTAGAGATTACATGTAAACATAAAGATTAATTGTCTCTTCTTCTGCGCTTTTACTGGTAGCAAACAGCGTTGCATTACTGCAAGCGCCCCCCTCTGGATCGGAGTATGGATCGCTTATGACTGACTTTATCTGTCATGTGACTATATGCACCAAAACGTGACCTGTACATGTACCTTTACACCCATACTCCGTGCTGTTTACAGTAAGCTCCGCTGCTTTTTAAAGGGTTAATGAAAATGTGTGTACGGTATACTGTCCATGTCCAGAAAGATAATAAAAACATCATCAAAGTAGTCCATGTGACATCAGTGGGTTAGTTAGAAGTTTTGAAGCATCTAAAATACATTTTGGTCCAAAAATAACAACAACTACGACTTAATTCAGCATTGTCTTCTCTTCTGGGTCTGTTGTATATCCGCTTTCACTCCACACTGACGCTGCTTCTTCTTCTTCTTCTTCTTCTTCTTCTTCTTTCCTGTTTTACGGCGGTTTTTAAGACCATACTGGTGTTATCTAGTGCGCCCGAGCTTCGTTTACAGTCTGAGGGAGACGCACGCTGTATTTAAGCTATTCTACATTGTTTGTATTTTGGTATTGCACACCTACGCACCACTTTAAAAAATATAGCATGTCGCGGATGTCCTAATCGCGTCACTGTCCGGAGCAGAAGGAGGCGGTAATGCACCAATAAGCTGGATGCCAACCGCCGTAAAACGAAGAAGAAGAAGAAGAAGAAGAAGAAGAAGAAGAAGAAGAAGAAGAAGAAGAAGAAGAAGAAGAAGAAGAAGAAGAAGAAGAAGAAGAAGAAGAAGAAGAAGAAGAAGAAGAAGAAGAAGAAGAAGAAGAAGAAGAAGAAGAAGAAGAAGAAGAAGAAGAAGAAGAAGAAGAAGAAGAAGAAGAAGAAGAAGAAGTTCTAACTAACCCACTGATGTCACATGGACTACTTTGATGTTTTTATTACCTTTCTGGACATGGACAGTCTACCATACATACATTTTCAATGGAGGGACACAAAGCTCTCGGACTAAATCTAAAATATCCTAAACTGTGTTTCGAAGATGAACGGAGGTCTTACGGGTTTGGAACGACATGAGGGTGAGTCATTAATGACATAATTTTCATTTTTGGGTGAACTAACCCTTTAATAACCCTTAAATATACGCTAGATGGACATCATTGCCTGTTGCGCTACATCTCGCAGCTTTTTCAACGTGTCGCGCTCGAGACCCTGCTTTCTTTTTCATTCAGTGCTGCAGCTCTGCAGTTGGACACTATCATGCGTGTCTCATGTTTTTAAGAGCGAAAACGCATTCTGTTTGATCGCCCGCCTGTCAGATGTCAAAAATTTTGTCACAACATAGTGAAATTAAAGTGCTTTTCCTCATGCGGGCGAATGAAGACAACGACGCAGCGTTTGAAGATCATTTCCGATTACTGACATCACTGTATTTTGGTGCAGATATGTGAATGGTGTCTTATCGATAAAAAGCCAGAACAACAACAACAAGCCATTGCTTGTGTGAACATCATGTTTTCGTATTTACCGGTTAAGTCATTCTGGTAATTTTACGATAATTTACCGTATTGCTGTGTGAAAAGGGCTGTTGAGTGTGCATCCAGAGTAAATGCAGTGCTGTATATCTGAGCTCTATTGCACCCTGAAAATGAACTGCTTGGAAAAGATAACTGACAGGAATTTTGTTGGCCGCAATCCAGCTCAGCTCCGTGAAGCACTTCAGAGACCAGAAAAGCTCTTTGTTTGCTGTGTGCCAGGGACTGTTACAGGAAAGACTGGTTGTGTGTTTTTTTGGGGTGGCAACATGTACACACAGAGGAATGAAAGGGGCACAGAGAGGGATTAAGATGTGGCATACAAGAAAGTGTTTGCCAAGGGATCATGTGTTAAATGAAATGCCCTTTTAAAAACAGTAAAGATGATTGTTGAAACTACAGTGTGATGTTTGAATGTGGAAACAGTGGTGGAAACCCCCATAAAATGCGGATTATTCACCCAGCACAACTCACAACACAAGTTACTTGATAGTGCCTTTGAAACAATCCAGTCTGACAACGTGCTTTGTGTTTGTCTGCAGAGTGTGTGGACAGGATTCCTTGGATTGCTCCGGAGTGTGTACAGGACACGGCTAATCTGAGCGTAGCGGCAGATAAGTGGGGCTTTGGGACAACTCTGTGGGAGATCTGTTACAATGGAGAGATACCTCTCAAAGACAAGAAGCTCACGGAGGTAACGTCTTACACACATACATTGAGGCATGCGCGTGACTTGGCACTTTTCTTTATGATAATGTGCTGATAAATGTGTATTTTTATTATCATCTCTGTGAGCAGAAGGAACGGTTTTACGCAGCACAGTGTCAGTTGGCAACCCCTGACTGCGAGGAGCTGGCCAAACTCATGACCCACTGCATGACCTACGACCCTCACCAGAGACCGTTCTTCAGGGCCATTGTCAGGGACATTGTCATGGTGGAGGAACAGAGTAAGGAGTCAAGATATACAGATGACAAACGATACATTTAGTTATTAAATAGGTTTCCCGTTGGGAATATGTTTAAGCCTAAATAATTTTTCCTTGACAGGGTCACCTTTGTGTTTATAATTGTAGTTTTTTCAATACTGACCTCTTGTGGTTAGTACAAAGACCTACATTCATATTTGCTAAAAGTACTCTGCATATGTTTTCCCCCCCGAAGTCCATTTTATAAGACAAAAAAACCAAAAAAAAACCTTTTACTCAAACCTTTCAACGGTAGTGTACACCAGTGATTATAGTTTAGTCTTATATGGCTGTTTCCACTCTTAGAATTGCAGGCTGTTTTTGCTACTGTTCCTTTAAGATATCTGTTAATGAGCTTTGTTAGGATTGGCTAGTCTATAGGTACTGTAGTAGTTCTCTAGTAGTTTTTTATTAGAACAGGTTAAGTTTCTGTGTTGATATGTAAACCGGGGTAGTCATATTTTAATGTAAAGTATTACCTACTTTTTCGTGGAGGGTTTGAGAGAAAACATTGTAATGTAAACATTTGCGTATGTTTGGGGAAAAACAACAACAAAAAAAAAACATTTTTTTTATTTTTCTTCTTTAATGTTTTCTCTCTAGACCCATCCATTCAGCCTGTTCCCATGCTAGAGGTGGACCCTACAGTGTTTGAGAAGAGGTTCCTCAAGAAGATCAGAGACCTTGGAGAGGTATTTACACTGTGTGTGTCTGTGTCCGTTTGTGTGCGAGTATGTCGTTAATGTCCTTAAATTCATGAACAAACTGCTTATTTAACTGACCATCTTCTGGTTGGACTAAAGTACATCTGTGTTTTCAGGGTCATTTTGGGAAGGTGGAGTTGTGCAGATATGACCCGCGGGGAGATCGGACCGGAGAGCTGGTGGCTGTGAAGTCTTTAAAGCCAGAGAACCGAGAAGAGCAGAGCAGTAACCTGTGGTGTGAGATTCACATCCTGAGAGAACTTTACCACGAGAACATTGTCAAATATAAGGGCATTTGCAACGAAGAGGGTAAACCACAATTCTGAACATCATAAATAATATAACGCTGTAATGACTTTTGGTGCCAATTGCAAGAGTTGCTTGAGCGAATCTTTCCATATTTTTGATTTTAGGTGGGAGATCCATTAAGCTCATCATGGAGTTTTTGCCGGCAGGCAGTCTGAAGGAATACCTTCCCAGAAACAAAGCTCACATAGACCTTAAAACCCTTCTCAACTATGCTGTACAGATCTGCCAGGTAACACAATATGTGAATGGATTACAATGCTTCTCTAGTTGTCCTTGACTATTTATGGTAACTTTCCAACCTTAAAAAACACCAGCACAATGAAAGAAATGTAAAAGCAGAAAGAATCACAACCAAAAGGTCTGTTCACATGAAAGCAAAATGGAAAAAAAAAGTGTACTTTAATACAAGAAACAACTGATGAAGAACTGCTCTTATTTTAAAGTATTTTAAACAGCCTGTAACTCAGCAAAATACATACCATCTGCTAAATTAAATTTCATTTGCATTAAAGCAGCAAGTAATAATAGTGTAATAGTGTGATATGGAAATACATTGCATTATAATGAAAATAATAGAGGCATATGAACATGCCATGATTCAGTACATCACACTAAATCTCTTATGCTTACGAAGGTTGCATTTATTTAGTAAAAAATAAAATACAGTAAATACAGTAATAATTAACAATATTATTGTTTTTATTATTACAATCATTATTATTATTTCAGCAGCCATTACTTCAGTCTTTAGTGTCACATGGAAATTGTCTTTATTGTCACTTTTGATCAATTTAATGTGTCCTTGGCTGCTGAATAAAATGTTTAATTTATCTTACCCTGTATAACATTATGTTATATCATTTTGACAGCATTTGCTTTGCACATGACTTATTTTTTGCTCTGGTGGTTTGTTGTCCTTGTGGTTTTGTACTCTGAGACCAATAATAATAACAACAGCTGCTTACAATGATCCTTTGTGTTCTCATGCTCTGGCTTTCTGTTTGTAATACAGACCTGCATTGTAACATTATGCTCAACCCTGCTGTTTTCTGACCTTTAACTCCAGGGCATGGACTACCTGGGCTCTCGCAACTACATCCACAGAGACCTGGCTGCCCGGAATGTTCTGGTGGAGAATGAAAGCACGGTAAAGATCGGAGACTTTGGCCTGACCAAAAGCATTAAAGATAATGAGGGTTACTACACGGTGAAAGATGATCTGGACAGTCCAGTGTTCTGGTAAGCCTCACTCATTTAAGGTGCAGATATTTAGCAATGACCAAGTACAATTAAATCTGATACGAACCATATGCTTTGGTAATGATGGAATTATATGTAATTCCATGATGGAATTATGTACAATTATCGAATGCCTCTGGAAAATCTACTTTGTAATGATTCTTTCTCTCCTTTTCTCAGGTATGCTCCAGAGTGCCTGATCCACTGCAAGTTCTACAGGGCGTCTGACGTCTGGTCCTTTGGAGTGACCATGTATGAGCTCCTCACATACTGTGATACCTCATGCAGCCCTATGTCGGTGAGTGGCCAGACATTGTTTTAGTCTTGTCTCAAAAACCCTAAGCCATTGAACACCAGCTTCAAGTCTACACTTTGGTGATGCAGTTTGACCCTTCGCGAAGACCTGTCCCCCTTTGCTACTATCGCTTTGTCCGATAAGCAGTGGTGCTCTCGCGCTCTCACAGAGTGAAAAATACACTGCGGACCAAAGAGGACACTGACGACATGCTGGCATGAATGACTTCAAATAATAAATTCAGTTTTGTGGCTCTTTAATGTGTCGTGACAGACTGCTGTAATGTCTCAGTTCAAGCAGCACGTGAGCCGATCATCTATTCCTACTAATAACAGAACAGGAGAAATTAAAGGTCCCGTTCTTCGTGATCCCATGTTTCAAACTTTAGTTAGTGTGTAATGTTGTTGTTAGAGTATAAATAAAATCTGTAAAATTTTAAAGCTCAAAGTTCAATGCCAAGCGAGATATTTTATTTAACAGAAGTCGCCTACATCGAACGGCCAGTTTGGACTACATCCCTCTACTTCCTTCTTTAATGACGTCACTAAAACAGTTTTTTGACTAACCTCCGCCCACAGGAATACACAAGAGTTGCGTTTGTAGAGTGTGTTTGTCGCCATGTCGTCGAAACGCTGTTATTTTCATCCCGCAGTCCAATCACCGGGTCTGATTCCGGCTCAAATTGATAGGGTAAAATTAAAGACATGTTTACAATAACACTGAGCGCGTGCATCTCCACGTCATGGTAAGAGGCGTGACCTTTCCGGGCAAGGTTCACTAAGCTTCTGTTGAATCACAACACAGGAACCGCTGGCACAATCAGAACTCGTTACGTATTTCTGAAGGAGGGACTTCATAGAACAAGGAAGTCATCAGCCCGTTTTTATGACAGTGGAAACAGCGGTATACAGATAAGTAAATTATGTGAAAAATACTGTGTTTTTTTACACGCGAAACATGAACACATGTTATATTGCACACTATAAACACAATCAAAGCTTCAAAAAACCACGAAAAACGGGACCTTTAAGGGGAAAAGATTTCCACGTGAAAGAAGGCTTAGTCTTTGCACACACCACGGACCAGTGGTAGTACAAAGGTGTTTACCAGCCGAAGCAACTTTTCCAGAGCTGTTTCAAACTTTCAAGCTAAGTTTGTTTTGGCCCGATTTGGTTTTAAATGACGTCACATCATATCGGGGCCTTAATTTATTAACTCTCCTGTTTGTTTGTTTGTCTGACAAAATGGCAGATTCAGTGTCATGATCGCCTGTCAATCAAACTCCCTGTGAAGGGTGAATTTTGCAAAGTGTGGGTAAATAAGAGATCCATTTGAACACCCTGCTGAAATCTAAAATGACAAATAGGACATCCTGCAGTCTTGTGGCCATCACAAGTTCACACTTCAAGTCCTCACATTCTTTCAAAAAAAAAAAAGAAGAAAAAAAAAAGAGAAATTCAGTAGCACAACCCTCAACTAGTCTGGAAACCCTCTTTAGTTTGTTTCTTAATGTAATCCTATATAATGTTTTTATCATAACAGCAGTGAAGCTTTCTGTTAGAGGTCAAGGAAAGGCAAGTTTATTTGCAGATCACTTTTCATACACAGTGACAATTCAAAGTGCTTTAAATAAGAATGGTCAAAGAAAAAAAATACAAATTGAAAATAATAAATTAATAAAAAATGAAACTAAAGGTATTCCTTAAAAAGAACAGGCCTATACACAAATATATAAAAAGGAGATACATAAAAGCATAAGAGGTTTAAAAAAATACCACAAATATCAGTAATACCACAAAATATCACAACTGCACTTTGACATATTGGATAGACTTTAGTTATTTTTATGCAAATGTATTATGTAAATATTTCCTTATGTAAGTGTTTTACTTATGATTGCATTTCTAATTCAGTGTTTGATTATACACAGCAGGAGGGTAATACAGATTTGTTACGAAGCAGAACCGAGTACTTGTAGCACACTTCTTAGAAAGCCCATGTTCATTTCTGTAGGCTGAAAGAAGCTCTTGTTTAGGAGGTGCTGGTGAGTCTGGTCGTTCTCTCTGTCTCTGAGAACATGGCAGATGGTGCCAGTCTGTGCCCACAGTGGCAGATGTCTTGCCCACAGGCTGCGGTAGACGTCTGCACACCAATCCTCACTTTTTTCTTTTTTTTTTTCTGTGTGCCGCTTTTGGGGGAAATGTCTGTACTGAGGGATTTGTCAGATTTTCCCATTTTACACAATGCAGACACACAGTGTAATGCTTCCTCACACACTGGACACATTCAAGGGTTAAAGATAGTTTGCTAGAGGAGACGTGGATGGATGTTTAATACCTCAGAGCTTAATTGTAAATCAGGTCACTGATCCCACTTTGCTCCACCCCCACAGGTGTTCCTAAAGATGATTGGTCCAACACATGGCCAAATGACTGTTACCCGATTGGTCAAAGTCCTGGAGGAGGGAAAGAGACTTCCAAAACCAGACGGCTGCTCAGAGAGGGTAATGTATAGCTTTACTAAAACAAAATGCTGTATTTTTACACTACTATTCAAAAGGGGTCAGTAAGATGTTTATATATTTTGTTGAATTATTCTTTTTATTCAGCAATGCATTAAATTACTCAAAAGTGACAATAAAGGCATTTATATTGTTACTAAAGATTTCCATTTCAAATAAATGCTGCTGTTCTGAACTTTCTGTTCATCAAAAAATCCTGAAGAAATGTATCACTAGCTGTGTTTGCACAAAACTTTTGCAATATTTTCTAAGTATCGATAAAAAACTATTGAGAAATGACGGCGTTTCCATTAACCAATGTTATGTGACTACAATGTCTTTTTTTTTTCCTCTCAAGATAAGTCATTCCAAAAATCATTGCAACGGATGTTGGTAGATTTACGTATATTCCAGCCACTGCACGAGACATTATTTTTAACATAGGCATGTTATCCAAGCATTTATGGCAAGGAAAGCCCCTTATACTTGGGAGCGGCCACATATGAGGTGTTTCTGGGTTTTTCTCCCTCCTATCTGCTTCGAGGTCTTGATAAATTCAAATTGTGGCATTTTCTTGTTTTTTAGATTCCAGTAGACCCGTAATACTTTTGTCTTTTATGAGTTTAATGAACTCTCGTCTTCTGTCCAAACGGTCCAAACATACTGCGCCCTCTTTAAAGAATGATTGACTTTTACATACGGCAGGTGACCTGTAAATGTGAAAAAAACCCCACCTCAAGCGAGCGTAAAAACATATTTGCGATATATGGGAGTTTTTGCAAAATTTGCAAAACTTTCAATTCACAATTTCAGGTTGCGCAATTTAAAGGGTAATGGAAATGCGGCTACGGTTTCCACAAAAATATTAAGCAGAACAACTGTTTTCAAAACTGATTATAATAAGAAATGTTTCTTGAGCACCAAATCAGCATTAGAATATTTTACAGACTTTTCTCATTAAAAAAATATTACTGACCCCAGACCTTTGAATGGTAATGTAATGTTACAGGCCATATTAGTATGATGACTTGAAGTAACCTCTCAGGTTTTAAGTAATGATAAAGTCACTTACTGCCCACACATGCACCCACAATGGAAGTCTAAGGCCCTGTTTCCACCTAGAATTAAGATGCATTTTGGCCGATCGAGCCCAAGTGGACAAGGACACGTACCTATTTACACCTGGTGTTTAAATCCGTCTTTTTTTGTCCACATTCAACCACATCTGTCCTGATTTCTTCAAAAGGAGGGTCTATGGGCGGGTAAATCTATGGTGTGTTTTTTTTTTTTCCATATCTTTTTATCTAATGGACAAAAGCTCACGCAATTTACATATGAACGGAGAAGAAGGAAAAACGTACAGAGAGCAGCAGCTTTCGTTTCTGCTCTGATAGCCACAAGATCACACCGAACGCTATGAGTGCGTGTTAGAAATCGGGAATGTTAAGAGAACATCGTGCTTGGTATGTTTTTCATCTTCAAACCAAACTTGGGTCTTTAGCCGACAAAGTTCAAATCCCATCTGGCTAGTGTGCTTCCCATAATCTTTACACATTAAGTCAGTATAGGCCCAGAGTAGGCGGTCTTTTGATGCTGTTCGAACACATTCGACCACACGAGCGTCTACACTACGAAAGCAGTCCGGTAGAATGCGTTTTTGACCACCTCTGGAAGTAGTCGAAAGTGGACAATCTCAAAACGTTTTACACCCTGTGTAGCATTGTCCATTTGTGATCCAATCGACCAAAACGCATCTTAATACCAGGTGGAAACAGGGTCTAGCAACCACTAGAATTCTGTTAGATGTCAAGTTTTTAACAGTTACAGTTACAAACAAATGAATATCACCCAGCAAATCTGGCAAATAATTGAAACAATTGAATAAACTTTATATATATATATATATATATATATATATATATATATATATATACAAACCCGATTCTAAAAAAAGTTGGGACACTGTACAAATTGTGAATAAAAAAGGAATGCAATAATTAATAATTTACAAATCTCATAAACTTATGTTATCTATATTCTATTGTGAATAAAATATATCAAATGTTGAAAGTGAGACATTTTGAAATGTCATGCCAAATATTGGCTCATTTTGGATTTCATGAGAGCTACACATTGCAAAAAAGTTGGGACAGGTAGCAATAAGAGGCCGGAAAAGTTAAATGTACATATAAGGAACAGCTGGAGGACCAATTTGCAACTTATTAGGTCAATTGGCAACATGATTGGGTATAAAAAGAGCCGCTCAGAGTGGCAGTGTCTCTCAGAAGTCAAGATGGGCAGAGGATCACCAATTCCCCCAATGCTGTGGTGAAAAATAGTGGAGCAATATCAGAAAGGAGTTTCTCAGAGAAAAACTGCAAAGTTTGAAGTTATCATCATCTACAGTGCATAATATCATCAATCTCTGTGCGTAAGGGTCAAGGCCGGAAAACCATACTGGATGCCCGTGATCTTCGGGCCCTTAGACGGCACTGCATCACCTACAGGAATGCTACTGTAATGGAAATCACAACATGGGCTCAGAAATACTTCCAGAAAACATTGTCGGTGAACACAATCCACCGTGCCATTCGCCGTTGCCGGCTAAAACTCTATAGGTCAAAAAAGAAGCCATATCTAAACATGATCCAGAAGCGCAGGCGTTTTCTCTGGGCCAAGGCTCATTTAAAATGAACTGTGGCAAAGTGGAAAACTGTTCTGTGGTCAGACGAATCAAAATTTGAAGTTCTTTTTAGGAAAACTGGGACGCCATGTCATGCGGACTAAAGAGGACAAGGACAACCCAAGTTGTTATCAGCGCTCAGTTCAGAAGCCTGCATCTCTGATGGTATGGGGTTGCATGAGTGCGTGTGGCATGGGCAGCTTACACATCTGGAAAGGCACCATCAATGCTGAAAGGTATATCCAAGTTCTAGAACAACATATGCTCCCATCCAGACGTCGTCTCTTTCAGGGAAGACCTTGCATTTTCCAACATGACAATGCCAATCCACATACTGCATCAATTACAACATCATGGCTGTAGAAGAAGGATCCAGGTACTGAAATGGCCAGCCTGCAGTCCAGATCTTTCACCCATAGAAAACATTTGGCGAATCACAAAGAGGAAGATGCGACAAAGAAGACCTAAGACAGTTGAGCAACTAGAAGCCTGTATTAGACAAGAATGGGACAACATTCCTATTCCTAAACTTGAGCAACTTGTCTCCTCAGTCCCCAGACGTTTGCAGACTGTTCTAAAAAGAAGAGGGGATTCCACACAGTGGTAAACATGGCCTTGTCCCAACTTTTTTGAGATGTGTTGATGCCATGAAATTTAAAATCAACTTATTTTTCCCTTAAAATGATACATTTTCTCAGTTTAAACATTTGATATGTCATCTATGTTGTATTTGAAACTTCCACATCATTGCATTCTGTTTTTATTCACAATTTGTACAGTGTCCCAACTTTTTTGGAATCGGGTTTGTGTGTGTGTGTGTGTGTGTGTGTGTGTATATATGTATATATGTATATATATATATATAATGCATTGTTTTGATGGTCTATGGATTATTTTTTAAAATATCTTTATTTTATTAATTTTTATTTTATGTATGCACTTTTAATTTAACTAAATTTGTTATTGTTTACTTTTAAAATGTATTCTTTAATGTTAGTTTATTTTATTGATCTACATAAAGTTTACATTTATTTCATTTTATTTGGTACAGCCATTTCTGACATGAACATTTCACAAGCAGCCCCTTTGCAGCCATCCTTTGGTTCATGCTTTATTCATTACAGAATCACAGGTTTCTTATGGTGAAGGTTAGATGATTAAACGGCAGTTATGATCTGCGCTCCAGGCCACGTGTCTGATTGTGATCTTTGTGTTTTGACAGTTGTACAGTCTGATGAGGAAATGCTGGGAGGCGACACCCGAAAAAAGGATCGACTTCAAAGGCCTGATTGCCAACTTTCAGCAGATGATTGACAATCAGTAACTGTGGAAATAAGATGGGATACAGACTTTTTTGCAAGAGACAGTCCCATAGAGACAAAATCCCCAGGGGGAAGAGAAAAAAAAAAAAAAAAAAAAAGTATAACTGTGCAATGTAGCACTTTCAAATATACTC
Organism: Megalobrama amblycephala; assembly: GCF_018812025.1. Taxonomy (NCBI): domain Eukaryota; kingdom Metazoa; phylum Chordata; class Actinopteri; order Cypriniformes; family Xenocyprididae; genus Megalobrama; species Megalobrama amblycephala. The sequence continues at coordinate 19,206,064 of NC_063051.1, forward strand.
TCCTTCTTACTGTATCCCTCACATTACGACCTCATAGATAAACTGCAGGCCATTCGAAATAGCCACAAAGAAACTGCTAGAACCACTGAAGCGGGCAGAAGAGCGCTGCCCGGCCTCTCTTCTGAATATGCAAACATGTAACTGCCAGTTCAAATCGCTCATTTTTCTCTTCATTCAAATAGAGACCAGATTCGAGTTCACCAGACGTGCGCAAAAATGAGGCGAGTCAGGAATCTGACTTGAGTGACACACTCAGCTCCTCTGCTTCATATTGTGCCTCAGTGTCACTGCAGCCACCATGATGCATGTATGAATAACCCATTATTTCCCAAGGTGCATTACAGCATGTGTTGTATGGAATCTGCCCGTCGTGAGGCATATGCAACCACAGAGACTGAACCTTGTTGTGATAAAAGAGGACTGTTGTTCTTTGGAAGACGAGGAACGTGACGGAATGTAGATTTACATGTGTGGTCCATGGTTCGGAGCTTTGATAAGTGAATGTCAAGTGGATTGTGCCCCTTTTCGTGAGGCTATTGACGTGCAAAGTATGTAAAGCGCTCAAAGACTGTAGGTTTGTCTGACTTGGATCGGACAGCTGCCCTCCTTGGAAAATTCCAAACGAATGTGCTGGATTACTGGAGAAATTTGAAACAGCATGCGCCAGTCAAGATGCACTATGTTGCCACGTTTTAATAACTGTACTTCCTCTCTGAGCTTCACATTTGCCACGGAAAACTGAAGAGGATGATTCTGAGAACAGCATGTGGAAGGATATTTGTCAGGGGTTTAATGCCTAAAATAGGCACTAGGGGACAGTAGAGATTATGAAATGTCAAGAAAAATTCACATTTTATGTTGTGCAAATTATATTCTGGGCTCAGCTAACTTTCAGAAACTGAATTTAACCATGTCCAAAAAAAAAAAAAAAAAAAAAAAAAAAACCTTAGTATTTTATCTGTTGTTTTTTTATCAAAATTGAATTAAAAAGAGTAACAAAATATCCCCTGTAGAAGTTTTTTTGTTAATGTCTAAAAGATGGATGCTGACTTTAATGAGGAGGATCAGGGTGTGAACAGTGAAATTAGTTTTTTGCCTTAAAACGCTTAAAGGCTTTAGTTGTTATTCATATAGCTAAAGGAAGGCTAAATATTCAAAGACACGCTAATTCCCATCTGATTATCAGATTATGGTTAATCCTCACACATGGTTCCTGAAAAGGGAAAATGATTCATCTCCCAGGTGGACGTGTCACATGGTTATGCACTAAAGGAATTGTGAAATGTAGTGGAAAACGGTCAAAGAAGAAAAATGAAACATAACGGTGATCGTTTTTCTGTCCTTTAATGTGGATTGCAAAACAATTCCATCTGCTCAAAATTAAACCCAAACCTATTTTCCTCAAAAAGAATGACAACAGAATCGTATTGAACGGTACATAAATACACATAAATAAATACATTTTTTTTTTTGTTGTTGTAGTAGTTAAATACTCAAAAGCGTTGAGCTCTGAAACATCTACTGAAAAAAGAAGAAAAAAGTTTCTTGTATTGCAGGAGTATACGCATGCTTCAATTCCACTGTTTCTAAAAATAGCTTATTCACAGTAAAGCAATATCAATAGAGTTTGGATTATAAAATATTGCAAAATTTTAATTCAAGGTGGAAAAAAAAAAAAAAAAAATCCAAACAAACTACAACCTTGTAAACTAAAAACAGGCTGCAATATGAATACAAAGCACAATAGTGTTGAAAACCCTGCGTGTTTGAACACCTTCTACATCGTTAAGAGACACTTCAGTATTGCAAAGCTTTGAGATACAAGTGCACACATACACGTTCATGACATTCAGAGGGGTAAAAGTGACCTCGCAGTGAGTGGACAGATGCGTTACAGTCTTGACAAGAAATACGAGGGGAACATCAGTATGGCCATAAGCAAAAATGGTAAGAAATACCAGGTTAGTAAATGCAAATAGGCACAATTTTCCATCCTTCAGCTTTCTATAGAAACATTTAATTTAGTTATGTAGTTTTTATATGAAAATAACAGGAATAAACAAAGTCAAACCTCTCTTTTCAAGGTAAAAGTGTCACCTCATTTGGAGCAGTAGTACGATTGAAGACGCATGGGAAGATGACCAGAAATACATGTGCTTTATAATCCCTGTAGCGTGTCATTTTACAACAAATCGTATTTCCGATACTTATTTCTATCTAGAAACAAACGGCACAAGTCAAACTAAACTAACGAGAGAAATGCGTAAACTAAGAACTTAACCATTTCTAGTAAAGAAAAAAGGCCTCTGTGTTTATAAATGGTGGTTTTGTGCTGAAAGTGGGACGCAGAGCCTCAGGTACAGATGTAAATTTGGGATTGTCTTTATACTTGTCATAACACAATAAAGCAACATAAATAGGACGCAATAACAGAGGCTCCTCCTCAGATGTATTGTCAGTTTGTTGTGGAGGTGAAAGAATGGCTTTCAGCGAGAGAACAACTAAGTGACAATCACTTCAATAGTGTAGAAAAAAGAAGGCACACAGCCTTAATCATAAACGGATGAACATGCCAGGCAAACGCCTGTATGACAGCTCCTTTCAAGACAATCTGCTGGCAGACTGCGTCCGACCAGTAATCAACACTGCATACTGCAAAAAAACCCATCCTTAATGAGTTTCTGTCTCGTTTACCACTAATAATATCTAAACAAGCTCAATGCAAAGTAAAAGGGATAGTTCAAAATTCTGTCGCTACTCACCCTCATGTCCTTACTCTGTAATTATGAAGAATGTTTCAACTGTTTTGTCCATACAATGAAACTCAATAGTGTCCAAAACAAAATTAAACCTCGCCGACTTCCATTGTAAGGACCTAAAACTATTAAAAAAGGGTTTTAATTGAAATAAAATATGAATATTAGATGAAAAGCTTAAACTTTAAAAACAAATAAAAATTATAAACGTTGGAGTACTAAAATAGCTAAAACTACAACTGAAGTGAAAATAAAGCTAAATAGAAATATTAAAATGAAACGGAAGCTAAAAACACAACAAAGGCACCAAAACGTAAAATGAAAACTGAAAATATAAAAATAAAAGCTACTTTTTATGGTATATAAATAATACTAAAATAACATGTTTTGAAAAACATGAGGATGGAATGGCAGAATTTTAATGTTTGATGTGACTTTAAGACTTCATTTGATCCATTGGGAGATTTGTGGCACTTGTTTTAAGTTTAAATTTAGAAAACATGGCATCTTCAAGATGCATTATCTTAATATCTCTTTATTATTATTTTACCTCATGCATATTTATCTTTTTTAAAAACACATTTTAACTTAAAGACTGATACGGATTAAAAACGGGATTTTTGCAGCATAAAATCACCAAAATAATAGACTTTCTCCATTAAAGATGTAAAGAGATTAAACCACAGAACAACAGCTGACTAATATCCATATAAAGGCATTATGCTAGATTATTACCACGTGGGTGTTTGCATCCAGACATTTTGCCAGGTTTCTATCCTATACGTAGCACTTGAACCCTTCAGACAGATTATTACTACTGCTATAGTAATATATTATTACTCTTAATGTTATTAAAAACAAACCACTGGCAGCATTGTAGCTGAAGGTTGTATGAAGGTCACCCAACCGACATCTGGAGGGAAAGTCACCTTAAAGTACGCGGTAGCGGTTTCTCCAGAGACGGTAGAGGTTATTGCCTTAGCCATGTCTTCTCTGAGCGCCGTGTTTTAAGGCTCCTGCAGTATTCAGAATGGCTGATCGTTCCTACAGATACAGCAGTATGTACAGACATGTTAAAGATTAATCGTCAAAGATATGATACGCGCGAGTATGTGCATTTCCTGTACGCTTAAGAAAGCGGATTGATAGTCAAGATAAACAATGACACATATTAAGCAAGACGTAATATTAATAATATTTTCATAATGTCTGTACACTGTAAAAAATACACTCATTTTGCAGAATATACAATATACACTGGCTATGCCCTACCCTGTCAGGAAAAAAAAATCTTTGAAAATTGTTATTCTCTGAGTGTAGCTCTATCTTTATCAGCCCTTGACCGTTAGTACAGTAAAACACGGACGCGGAACCCCCCCCCCCTCTGGAGTGGATTGGTGCGCCCCGCCTGCGAGAGAGGTAAAAAGGCAGAACAGAATATACTAATTATCTTAACGCATCATCTTGGGAGGTCCTGCCTGGTGTTGAACAGAAATATGAACAGTACCCAGATCCACAGAAGGTTCAAGAAGGGGAATAAACCTCCTTCTGCACAATAAAATGTACAATCTTTTCATAAATATCAGTTATAGACTAAGAGTTAAGGCCTGGACATGACAACGACAACATACAGTGAGGAGTGAGGGCGAGTGCGAGTTAGATCCTCTTCTTCTTGAAGTAGTCTGCGTACTGGCCTCCAAGACCTTGTGAGTGCTGGCCTACGTACGGCCCCTCTGATGTCACCTCCTGTGTAGGCAGTGTTGGGTATTCTCTCTTTTGCCCTCTAGCCTGACTCTAGGAGAGAGAGAGAGAAAGAAAGAGAGGTTGATTATAACAGTAGTGATTAGAATGATTTCACCTGTTTGATGATGATGATGATCTACATGACTCATTATTAACTGTATGCTTGAGTTTGAGTGACATACAGTAAATGACTGACGGGGTTTTTTGTGTTCCATACAGTAAATGAGTGACGGCGTCTCCCTCAGCCCACACACGCGTCTGAGGAATTTTCTCTGACTCTTGCACTACGATAAAGAGCCTATTGTTGAATCAGTGAAGCGCCGTTAGAGGTGTTTATCTCTCAATGTGTCAGTCTTCTACTTCCAACTGAAGAATAAAGCTACTGCCAGACTCCTACTGGTTTTCATCTTCACCAACAAGCAGAGCAGAAACACGTGCGCGCACGCGCGCACACACACACACACCATATGTTCAGTTGACCGATCTATCTGTCTTTGTCTGTCTGTCGATCTGTCTATCTATCGATCTATATATATCATTCAACTAATTATACTAGTATTAGTATATAAACAAGTAGGCCTTTATTCAATGTAAAATATCACATTTGCACCACCTATGACTGTAATGATGCTTGATATTTCATTGTGTTAGTGCACAACAATGCAAACAAAATAATGTGATGTGGCAATGGTATTTACTAATTAAGGTCATTATTAGACATTTTTACACTCTTATGTTATCAATATTTTTTTTTTTTTTTACATTTATAATTATCAATTCAAAACTTCCTGTGATGGAGCTGAAATGCTGAAATAATGTAGTGCTTTATGGTTAGTGATAAATAACTATAGGCATGTTGTGAGGCTGTAATCTACAGAAACTAATATATATACAGTACAGTCCAAAAGTTTGGAACCACTAAGATTTTTAATGTTTTTAAAAGAAGTTTCGTCTGCTCACCAAGGCTACATTTATTTAATTAAAAATACAGTAAAAAACAGTAATATTGTGAAATATTATTACAATTTAAAATAACTGTGTACTATTTAAATATATTTGACAAAGTAATTTATTCCTGTGATGGCAAAGCTGAATTTTCAGCATCGTTACTCCAGTCTTCAGTGTCACATGATCCTTCAGAAATCATTCTAATATGCTGATTTGCTGCTCAATAAACATTTATGATTATTTTCAATGTTGAAAACAGTTGTGTACTTTTTTTTCAGGATTCCTTGATGAATAGAAAGTTCAAAAGAACAGCATTTATCTGAAATACAAAGCTTCTGTAGCATTATACACTACCGTTCAAAAGTTTGGGGTCAGTAAGAATTTTTATTTTTATTTTTTTGAAAAGAAATTAAAGAAATGAATACTTTTATTCAGCAAGGATGCATTAAATCAATCAAAAGTGGCAGTAAAGACATTTATAATGTTACAAAAGATTAGATTTCAGATAAACACTGTTCTTTTGAACTTTCTATTCATCAAATAATCCTGAAAAAAAATATTGTACACAAATATTTTGTACAATTGTACATATTAAATGTTTCTTGAGCAGCAGATCAGCATATTAGAATGATTTCTGAAGGATCATGTGACACTGAAGACTGGAGTAATGATGCTGAAAATTCAGCTTTGCCATCACAGGAATAAATTACTTTGTGAAATATATTCAAATAGAAAACAGTTATTTTAAATTGTAATAATATTTCACAATATTACTGTTTTTTACTGTATTTTTAATTAAATAAATGTAGCCTTGGTGAGCAGACGAAACTTCTTTTAAAAATATTAAAAATCTTAGTGGTTCCAAACTTTTGGACTACTGTGTGTGTGTGTATATATATATATATATATACACACACACACACACACACACACACACACACACTTTTGGGGATTTGTTATTAATGACTATAACCATCAAAATAGGAAAATGTAAATATGAGGGAAGAACAAAACATTAAAGTTGCTTAAGATATTTATCTGACAAAATTATTTTGCAAACTACATTATTTGATAAACTACAGCAATAGGTTTTATTTTACTATGCAAAAACAAATGCATAGAAAAACAAAAAGCTCACAGGAAAAAGCATTAATTGACTACAACATAAAAAAAAAAAAACCTTAAAATCTTTAAAGGTACACAATGTAACTTTTGGCATTCCAGCGGTTATTAAACAAAACTGCATGTGTCTTGCGAAAGACATTGTAGCCGGAGGGGCTGGCGTCCTGCCCGGTCTAAAATAGTCTGAATATAAGCACTTATTATAGGTGTATCATAGTGATTCAGGATAACACAAGATGTATTCATTATAAGCCGATCAGGCTTAACATTATGACCGCTGACAGGTGAAGTGAATAACACTGATTATCTCTTCATCACGGCACCTGTTAGTGGGTGGGATATATTAGGCAGCAAGTGAACATTTCATCCTCAAAGTTGTGTTAGAAGCAGGAAAAATGGGCAAGCGTAAGGATTTGAACGAGTTTGACAAGAGCCAAATTGTGATGGGTCATCTCCAAAACTGCAGCTCTTGTGGGGTGTGCCCGGTCTGCAGTGGTCAGTATCTATCAAAAGTGGTCCAAGGAAGGAACAGTGGTGAACCGACGGCAGGTTCATGGGTGGCCAAAGCTCATTGATGCACGTGGGGAGAGAAGGCTGGCCCGTGTGATCCGATTCAACAGACAAGCTACTGTAGCTCAAATTGCTGGTACTTATAGAAAGGTGTCAGAATACACAGTGCATGACAGTTCGTTGTGTATGGGGATGCATAGATGCAGACCAGTCAGGGTGCCCATGCTGTCCCCTGTCCACCGCCGAAAGCTCCAAAAGTGGGCACGTGAGCATCAGAACTGGACCACGGAGCAATGGAAGAAGGTGAATCACGTTTTCTTTTACATCACGTAGATGGCCGGGTGTGTGTGCGTCGCTTACCTGGGGAACACATGGCGCCAGGATGCACTATGGGAAGAAGGCAAGCCGGCGGAGGCAGTCTGATGCTTTGGGCAATGTTCTGCTGGGAAACCTTGGGTCCTGCCATCCATGTGGATGTTACTTTGACACGTACCACCTACCTAAGCATTGTTGCATACCATGTACACCCTTTCATGGAAACGGTATTCCCTGGTGGCTGTGGCCTCTTTCAGCAGGATAATGTGCCCTGCTACAAAGCAAAAATGGTTCAGGAATGGTTTGAGGAACACAACAACATGTTTGAGATGTTGACTTGCCCTCCAAATTCCAGAGATCTCAATCCAATCTAGCATCTGTGGGATGTGCTGAACAAACAAGTGTGACCCATGGAGGCACCACCTCGCAACTTATAGGACTTGAAGGATCTGCTGCTAACATCTTGGTGCAGATGCCACAGCACACCTTCAGGGGTCTAGTGGAGTCCATGCCTCGATGGGTCAGGGCTGTTTTGGCAGCAAAAGTGGGACCAACACAATATTAGGAAGGTGGTCATAATGTTATGCCTGATCGGCAGTTGTGTGATTTTAAATACACATTGTAAAATAGTAACAATTTAGGAAATATAAAGTCATAATTACCTTTTTAATTTTTTTTTTTTACTCTACTATGGAAGCCTAGTTTGGAAGTGACATCAGATGAGTAATTGTGCTTCATGCATCGCTACACTATTGATAATGGACAACTGACCTTCTTTGCCCTGCAAAATTTCACCTAATTTTAACTAACGTGACCTTAACCTTTTCAACTAAAATTACACATTTTGTCCTGAAATCTAAACTGTAATTTTTCAGGTGTCTGTTTTAGTCCTAATATTTCAGACAGGTCTCATGCTATGTGGTTTGTCTTTCTCGCACACACACTTTAACTAGAAAGACACACACACACTCACATAATAGTAGTTGTTCCAGTCGTTGGCTGTGGGTACAGCGGGTGTCTGTGCGGCAGGGCTGGCTGTGTGTGTGTGCGTGTGTGTAGGTGTGATGAAGCCTGGCATGATGGGAAGGGCACTGTAGGTGGGCAGCAGGGTCTGAGCACTGCCATTCAGAGAGGTGTGCAGAGGTGCGCTCAAGGGGGTCTTCACCAACTCCACCTCCTACAGAGAGACACATTGTGACCATCAAACATTTAAACTGTATCTATCAATATGCAACACACACTATTCACATTACAGGTCTCTCTCTCTCACACACACACACACACACTGGCCCAGCTGCTGTGCTGAGGAGTGATGGAGTGTTTTCAGCAGGATCTCATGTCCTGAGAGTGTCATGAGACTAAGTGAGGAATGTGTGTCTGACCGGTAACACCACCTGCCACCACATTTACATAAGCCCATACACCCCACACAAATACCACCACCACCACACACACACACACACACACACACACACACACACACACACACACACACACACACACATAGAAAGATGAACTAAGTTTTACCACACAAAAACATGTATATACAGTATATTCTGAAAAAAATAAGACATTTAAGATTGCACTTTTTCTAGGCCATTAATTAAAGACATTTTTGACAGTGGAACAATAACATTCATGCTGCTGCCATTACAATCAAGTGGAATTGAAAATTTTCAGAATACCTTTGCTTTAAAGTTAATATAATTTGTAGTGAACAAAAGTATCTAATTAGAAATATGACAGAAATCTAATATAATTTGATGAGAGATATGAAATATTTCTGTCCTCAAACTATAAATATGAGGACAGAAATCTAATATAAATCTGAGGACAGAAACATAATTTGTAGTGAACAAAAGTATCTTATTATAAATATGACTACAATGTAGTATGGAAGGAAACACAGTCAGTACAGACTTTTTGCATTGCCGAATGCATACAGTTTACATACTGTATATGCCTGCAGAGAAATGAAAGTCTCATTTCTGATCTATTTTGGTCTATGACAGTATGAACGATCTGCAGTAAGTCAAAGAGCGATCCGTCATAGAGAGAGGCCGTATCAGCCAAGATACACTTAGACACAGTGGAAGTCCAGGCTTTTGACTTTCTTGACATCTGTCAGAAGAACGACGGCTGGAGTATTTCTACCTCCAGAGAGTGTGTGATGTTTGGGCATCATGTTAACTATTTAGCATTTCTGCTGCAGTGTATATGTGTATTTCTGCACAGTATAATCTCCTTTCAGTCTGTAGAGTTTTTGAGATGGACAGAGATCTACACTGTAAAGTGAGCATGATTAAGCATGATGTATTTCAGTGTGTCTGTGTAGTGTACAGTACCTTGCTGACATCTCGGTGCTGGTAGACTTGAGCAGCTGTCTGGCTCATCTGCGTCTGAGAATAGTACTGACTGACAGCATGCATGTAGGAACTGTAGTCTCCATATGAGGAGGTGACCACCACCTGTGACACAAACAAACAAACACAAGCACACATTTGTTATAATGGTGGGGACTTTCCATTGACTTCTATTGATTTCATCCTGAGTTCATGATATTTTCTATCCCCTGAAATCTTTTTAGTTTACTTGAAGTACCACATTAAATATTAAAGGTGCCCTAGAATCAAAAATTGAATTTATCTTGGCATAGTTGAATAACAAGAGTTCAGTACATGGAAATGACATACAGTGAGTCTCAAACACCATTGTTTCCTCCTTCTTGTGTAAATCTCATTTGTTTAAAAGACCTCCAAAGAACAGGCGAATCTCAACATAACACCGACTGTTACGTAACAGTCGGGATCATTAATATGTACGCCCCAATATTTGCATATGCCAGCTCATGTTCAAGGCATTACACAAGGGCAGAACGTCTGGATCTGTGCACAGCTGAATCAACAGACTAGGTAAGCAAGCTAGAACAATAGCGAAAAATGGCAGATGGACCAATAATAACTGACATGATCCATGATATCATGATATTTTTAGTGATATTTGTAAACTGTCTTTCTAAATGTTTCGTTAACATGTTGCTAATGTACTGTTAAATGTGGTTAAAGTTACCATCGTTTCTTACTGTATTCATGACTATTTTCATTTTTAAACACTTGCAGTCTGTATAATTCATAAACACAACTTCATTCTTTATAAATCTCTCCAACAGTGTGTAATGTCAGCTTTAGCCACGAAGCACAGCCTCAAACTCATTCAGAATCAAATGTAAACATCCAAATAAATACTACACTCACATGATCCAACGCATGCATGCAGTATGCATGACGAACATCTTGTAAAGCTCCATTTTGAGGGTTATATTAGCTGTGTGAACTTTGTTTATGCACTGTATTATAGTCGAGAGCTCGGGGGGCAGGGAGCGCGCGATTTAAAGGGGCCGCACGCTGAATCGGTGCATAGTTAATGATGCCCCAAAATAGGCAGTTAAAAATATTAATTAAAAAACATCTATGGGGTATTTTGAGGTGAAAATTCACAGACACATTCAGGGGACACATTAGACTTATATTACATCTTGTAAAAACTGGTTCTAGGGCACCTTTAATATTTCAATAATATTCAACATATTCACATTTTCATGGCTTTCTGATGTCGGTTAATGGTTACATGACATGCAGGTAAACAAATAAATATTTTTTTATGATTTAATTCATTATTAGTTTCTCAATCCCTGCAGTACCCTCACGAACCCCAGGAGGTTTGTGAACCCCTGCTTTAACGTTTTTACATTTTCATTAAGACATTATTTAGTGTTTATTACACTGTTTTCCTCACAGAGACACTAGCTGGGTTTTCATCCAAACATGAAGTGAATCTTTTCAAAGTTCGGAGAAAAAAAAAAAAAAAAAAAAAAATTTACCAAATGCGAATTAGGTGCGTTTCCGTTGTTGTTCGAGCAGATGACGGTGGTATTGGTCATAGGCGCCAATTGAGGAGACACGGAAAAAATGGTAGTGGACCCACGGAAAAACAAAACACAATCTTCATTCATTTTATCCCAAAAAATGAAAATAAATAAATAAATAAATCAAAATCAAGAAGAGAGTCTACATTCACAAACCACTGTTAATTTTAACAGAAAAGCAAGCATACTGTATACATGTTTTGGTATGACAGAAAGTACGCAGCGCTCCCTTTATAATCATTAAAAAAAATTGTCATCATCTTAGTTCAACGAGATCTCACAAAGTTATAATAAACGAAGCTGACTGCACAATGAATTTCTTATTTACATAATGTCTACACTGTATTTATTTTATTATAATGAGAGGATTTTGCAGGCGTGGAGAACTCAAAATCCACTTGCCGCTCAAAACACCAGAGTTTTTGTTCAGTGCTAACTTAAACACCCCTGATTGGCCATTGAGTTCAAGAAATCAACAGATATGTTTGTGATTGGCTACATTGCTCAACGCTGCAAAACACATTGTACTGTAAATAGAAACCTTACGCACTGGATCTTTTGCCAAACCAATATGATATTATTATGGAGAAAACTGATCCTAGACCAGCAGTCATTGGCAGCTTCTCCTTCTAAAAGCAATCAGAAGCAGCAACAGGCAGTGGTTTGAGTGACAAAATTCCATGCTAGTCTCCATGTATTTGCAGTCTGTATTTCTCTTTGCGAGATGCAAATAACTTTTGTGAAATGAAATCATCAGGTGCATAATTGCACAAAGAGAAATATGACCACCATCAAAAAAATAAATCAGCACCTGTGGTATAGGTAGCCTAGTAACCAACAATAAATAAAACACCATCAGCGGAAACAGCTGATTAGTCACGTGGGTTTAATGTTCGCTACATCAGAATTTATTCAGCAAATGTGATTCCATCTCCCATTATTCGCATGAACTCTTTTTCACACAACTCAAAAACGACCTGTGTATGTGTGTGCTTACCTGAGGTTGCTCTTTTGTGCATTCAGTAACTGCAGCCGTCTCTTGGCTTGTATTGCCGTAGGTCTGTGCTTGGTAGTGTTGATACCACTGCTGCATGGCCTCCTGTCACAAAGAGACACAGATCAGAACCAACAGAACACGGCTATAACAGGGATCTATATGAGGATCAAACACATCTTGAGGCCCTGATATAATGCAAGGGAAATCAAAGAACAAACTGGTGTGAGGTCATTTTGAACAACATTAGGCCAAAACAAAGTTTAATTCAGGAGTTCGAAACAGCTTGCCAAAGCAAACTTTCCGGAAAAGCGAGTTATTTCCTTTCAAGTGCAACTTTTTGGCCCAGATGCAGATGACGTGAAGCGTCACCGCAGTTGGCTTTTGTCGCCGCTAGTTCTTTGATGTCGGTTTGGTGTGTCTGGGCCTTTATTGACATGTCTCACTGACTCTAGTCGCAGTCTCAGATGGCATACCCAGTCTATTCACTGACTATTCTCTGCATATTGCATACAAAATGGCAATCACTTTCTGGCTTTATTGGATTTTTCAGGAGTCTATCAGGCAAAAAAAAAGTGTGCTTACAAGGTACAGAGCACTCCAGTGATGACCTTATGCCCAATCTGGAGCTATTCTGCACATTTCCACCACTGAAAAGAAAGTCCTATTTATTCAGTGCTGGTCTCAAACCAGGAACCATAAAGTCAAAATGGAGTTTTCTGAGCAAGAAGATTGGGGAGTCATGGTACATGACATTGCATCTTTTAAAAACATTGAGTTTTGTAGGAGAAACTAGAAACTAAACTAAATATCCTTGAGCACCAATGCCAGGTTTGTATCTGATTTTAGATTGACCCATGGCTTCTATAGGTCCCTTACACCAGGGGTAGCCAGGCCTGCTTCTGGAGAGCTACCATCCTGCAGAGTTTAACTCCAACTCTATTTAACACACCTAAAATTGGAACAGTGTGTAGGAGCAAGGTTGGAACTGAAGTCCGCAGGAGCATAGCACTCCAAGAGCAGGGTTGGCTACCCCTGCTTTACATGTAGATCAGACAATTTATTCCTCTCTAAGGGGGTGAACCTTGGACAGAATAAGCATCAAAGTGGACTAGACATAATGCTGAAAGTCAAAAGTCTGGCTACTTGACAATACATGACACTGACTACATTGTATCTTTTTGCCATCAGATGCCTGCTAGGCTACATCTCCTGAGCTGCTTCCTCTTTTCATCTTCCTCTCTTCTCTCCATCTGTCTAACCTTGTGGCCTAATCCGTTTCGCTAGCTTTCTCTTCTACCGTTCCCTTAGTATAATTCTTCCTTCTCATCTCCTTCCCATCACTCCTTTCACCATTCCCTGCTCTCTTTCTCTCTGGACACCTACAGCGTGAAGCTCACTGTCTCATTTCACTAAAGCTGGTGGAGTGTGTGGGAGTGTGCGACCAGATGGGACAGACAACTCACAGCCAATCTTCCTCTTCCCTCCTGTCTTTCCCCTCTGCATCTCTCGCTCCCCCTTCTCTCCCTCCAACTCTCACCCACTCCTTCTTGTATTGTCATAGGAACGCCGGCAGTAATGAGAGGGAGACCCACATTTAAGCCATTTAATCCTACTAAATTTCCTTTCCATCCAAACTCTCTGCCAGAGAATGAGTAGGGGATCACCCTAAAGACACTGGCAGGAATCTGAGAGACTGTGGGAGGACTGCAACTCTTTCTCCTTCCTCCCATCCTCTCCTGGAACACATTTACCTCTCCTTTGCATCTGCTGAAATCCTTACATTCTGATTTATATTTAATTTGATGACTTTTTGACAGAATAGTGCAGAGAGGCAGGATATTATTGGGGGATAAGAAGGGGAAATGATAATCAGAAGATGACACGGGGTGGATTCGAACCTGCATCTCTGGGATACTACTGTATCCTAACCTGGGGTTTGGGTTTGGCTGGTTAGCTTGGGGCAGTTAGCCCCTGCTGGTAGATGAGATAACTACACCATCAGTGTTATTGTTAACAAAAACTAAAACTATTAAGCTAATTAAAACGATTAAACTATTACTAAGACTATCATTTAAATCACGTACATCAGGGGGTTCTGGGCCAGCCGAGCCAGCTGCTGACAGTCAGCTTGTAACAGACCTCCTCGGTCCAAACTAGGTATGATCTGACAAGTTTCGAATGAGCAGCGATTTGTCACTCCAGTCATAGATATCAGAAGATATATGATGCTTAATGTGAAATGGGGCTTAGGGCCAATGAGATTTTACTGTGAGGGTTACAGTGTGCAACAAAGCAGAAATACAAACCAAGCGATAAACAAAAAGCTCAGTTGGGACAAAAAAAAAAATCTGATTTAAATGGAAGTAACTTTTATAATTTGCTAACTCTGCCTAGAACACGATGGTGCACCACAGCTCCATTCTGATGGAACTCTTTTTGTTCTGTTTTGAACATTCATTTTCTTTATTCCGTATAGACCCATCTATCTCTATTGTGCAGCTAAGCATATGGCAGAATTGTTTTCGTTCTCATTCCTCTCGCTCTCCCTGGCTTTCGCTGTCAAATCTGGGGCTCAGTGGAAACCTGTGTTAGAGAGAGGAATTGTGGGGGTATAACGGGGGAGAAAAGACTTGAGAGTGTGGGCTAAGAGCGAGACTGATTGATCGTTGCAGTGAACGCTGGGGTTTCTTCCTTTCTCTGACTGTCAATGTCTGTATTCCACAATGGTCAAATACTTTCATCTGATACACAAGATCCCAGGATCACAATCCTAACACCATCAAAAACAACAACAACAAAAACAGTGACTGCAAATGTGCCAGTGATGTTGCTTTTTGTATGTGACTGTTATCCAGCTGACGAAAATATATTCTAAGAACGTTTTGCTAATGGATCAATGACTTGATCAATGCATATTTTTGTGTCCAATTGTATTTTTATGTCCAATTGTATTGTATCAATTTCATAAAACATACTCCAGGTGGCTTCGGGTGGTTTATAACCCAGCAAACATTGGTCCGACGGCAACGTTGTGTCCCTGGTCACGGTAGGATGGCATAAATCGAACATTACCTAAAAATGTATTCAGATATGTTTGTACATGTCTACAATTCTCTGGAGTTGCATGTATAATTGTTACTTTGACTTTTAGCTGCTGTACGTGTAATTCAATATATAATGCTTAATTAATTAATAAGATAACGTTTAAGACGTCCATTCAAATTTCATTTTGGAACTATTTTTTGACCATGACAGGACGTGTTGGAAGGACATCTTTTCAACTGTCATTAAACGTCCAAATGTTTGCAGGGAAAGGCCTTCTGAAGCGAATCGATGCATTTGTGTAAGACAAATATCCTTATTTAAAACATTATAAAGTAAAATAACGAGCTTCTGGCGCGACAGCCATGCGCATTCGTCTTGCGTCTAAAAAGCGTTAACTTCCGCGACACGTGTTATAATGTCGGACATAGTGTACTACGTCATGGTGTAGTGTAGAATGTCTAAGGCATTTATTAACTCCCTCGGGTCGGCGGTCACACCGGCGTGACCACCGCGGTTTATTTCTAACCAGTGTGAAAGAGACTCAAAATACTCCGTCAATGTTGCACATACAATTAAGAGCTATACACCATTTTAATCTGTGGAATATCTTCTTTTATTTGTGTACACTCAGAGTAAAAACAAAATGTTGTGCTTTTTATAAAATAAAGAAAACTAGCATGATGCGTGATCTCTCGTCTCCCTCTGAACGAAGTCCGATCTGATAGTTCTCAGAAAATGAACTGTAACTTAGTGAATACTAATTACAAAAAAATGAGACTTCTGTCTAAAAAAACATTGAAATGTCAGTTTTTAAATCGTGTAAGTCAAATCGAAAACACAAATTCTGTGTTTATGTAATCTGTATGAAAAGAGAGCCATGTCAGAAGTCCGTGATTCAGCTCATTATCCGCTAATGCGGCCACGCCCACGGAGCGAGCGCTATTCAGACGCAAATTCTGAGGCAATGCATGCATTCATCATCTCAATTGTGTATTTATTGTCTTGAAAAATGTTTATCTGGATGTTAAAGCCATGGTTAGCGACCTCTAGAAGACATGCCGTTAGTTCCTGGTTCCTGTTCTTCTTTAGATGAATATGTGGACTAAAGGTTCACAGAGCGCCCTCCGGCTGCAAGTATGAATTGAAAACAGTATCCAGCGTTCATAGTGATGACAATAAATATTGAATAAATATTACTCCTCTATATAGAAAATTGACATAAACATATGAGAATCCATCAATATTTATCCAAATGTGCATGCTTTTAACCCCACGGAGCCACATGGAGTACGTTTTATGATCGATGGATGCACTTTTTTGGGCTTCAAAAGCTCATCCTCCAATCACTCCCATTATAAAGCTTGGAAGAGCCAGGATATTTTTAATATAACTCCGATTGTGTTCGGCTGAAAGAAGAAAGTCATATACAAGAGAAGCATATCATGCAAAAAGAAAAGAGATGTGATGAATCTTGTTTAGTAGTTATTACAGTATATAGTGTTTCATTAAAGTTGCTATGCATTTAATGTTTTAAACATTGTGATGAATGCATTTTTTCAACCTTTTGTGACATTATAAATGCCTTTACTGTCACTTCTGTTCACTTGATGTTTGTGCATGTGTATGTGTGCATTTTCACATGTGTATTGCAGGTGTTGTAGTTACCTGTGTGTATTGCTGAGTGTATTGGTGACTGTATTCTGCAGGAGTGGTCTCTGCGCTGTATTGACTGGGTGGGTGGGTGGCAGGAGGCAGGACTGCACTGTATGTCCCAGTATGTGCCTGCACAGTCTGAGGTTTACTGTTGCAGGGTGCTAAAGGAGACACAAAAATACTGATGTAAATCATGGCCTGCTCAGGGACACCCATTTAGAACATCTCTCATACAGACAGTCTTTATCTTCTCTGCTGGTGTGGGCTGCAGCCCATCTGGCTGTGGCCTTGAGCAGGGAGAAACAAGACAGTCGTACACTGTAAATATTATAGTTGAAAATAGAGAGCTACATTCCAAGGTCTGGCAGAAGTGAGTCATCTTCAGTGTGTGTCGTTCTGATTGTGCACGTACCTTGTAGTACCACTCCAGGAAGCACGCTAGCCAGGTTTAGATATGGGTTGGAAGGCAACTTCACTTCTTTAGGAGGGTCTCCCAACAGAGATGTCTGACAACTGGACTGACTCTACAGAAAGAGATAAAGCAAGCGAGGGAGACAGGTTGAGAAGAGCAACAACACACGCTACAGTTTTTTGGAAGCTAATTCTGGCACTTCACCAAGTTGCTCATATATAGACCACACAGCAAGACTGAAATGTCCGCTACACCTCCAAATTTGAGCATATAACTATAAAGATAACATGAAACATCTTTCGCAATATATTTAATTTCTGCAGTGTGTTGTATTATCAAGTGAAACTGACTATTCAGCGAGAAATAATGTAGAGTGGGGACTGATTTTATAGGACAGGGATTTGTGAAAAATGGTTATAAATTATAATTTAAATTATGTAAGCAATTTACAATACAGCTGTCTCTCTTGCAGAAAGACTCCGCCCACACGCTCTTCTGATTGGCTGTGATTTTTGATAGATTTTGTCACATCTCATAGTAGTGTCGCATCTGGTGTGGACAGGCAAATTTCTTACTGCATTGGATCTGGTTAGGTCAAGGTGTTATAATATATAAAATCAGCTAATGACCAATCAGCATCAAGGACCAGAATCATCTGTTTTATA
This sequence comes from Megalobrama amblycephala, assembly GCF_018812025.1. Classification (NCBI taxonomy): domain Eukaryota; kingdom Metazoa; phylum Chordata; class Actinopteri; order Cypriniformes; family Xenocyprididae; genus Megalobrama; species Megalobrama amblycephala. The sequence continues at coordinate 19,224,155 of NC_063051.1, forward strand.
ATGTATTACATATCATTGTATATTGTATTATTATATAATATTACATATGTTATTGGTAAATAAATACAGCGCTCCACTAATGTACCGCTCTTGCTCATTTTTATGTACTTTTCCACAGTCTCTGTTGTTATTGACTTCCAAATAGTTTCTAGTTGTTCCCAAAGACTTGCTTTTGATTAAACTTTTGTGTCTATCTTTGAATCCATTAAATCCCAATAATAATATTTTAGCATTAGAAACCGTACTTACACATACTGCATACACATAGAGCTTACACATACTGGTGTGGATTAACCATTACAGAAACATAAAAAATGATTTTGGTAATGTGTCAGTATAGGGCAGCTGTGGCACAAACCTTACATTGGGTGGTGGTCTAATAAATGTATTAAGCACTGTACGTGGAGTTGTACAGTATGTTGGGACAGAGGCGGCAGAACTTCAACTGATAGAATGCACTGTAACGCGATACAACGGTATTTCTTCAAACCATATCGTGGATACATTTTAATAATTCACGATCAAAAATCGTGATATCGCTCACCCCTAAATATATATACACACATAACCTAAACTGAACATTCTGTCATAATTACTAACCCATATTTTTCAATACATCAGAAATGGATGGTGTCTCACATTGTTAAGATCATAAAAGGAAAAAAGTAGTCAATACATCTCATGGCCTACATTCCAAGTCTTTAGAATCCATACAGAAACTCAGACATTCTTCTAAACATCTCCCTTTTCTTACTCCACAGAAGAAAGACAGACATTCCTTTAAAGCATCTTTGCTTTTTCTTTCACAGATTTCACAAATAAACAGCAATCCAAGAGCAGGGATGACATGGAAAAGTACTGGCACAGTATCTGGCATTTATCTCTAATACAGTCACATAGAAGACAGAGCTCTCCATTAGCCTTTAGAGAAATGCAGTGAGTAATCAGAGCCTGCAGCACTAGTGGCCTGTCATTAGGGCTCAGAACTCTGTCAGCATCTGCACTGAGCTCTACTAGGTGGATGAGTGTTTGTGTCTGAATAAAGACACATCCAGACAGAACAATGGAAATGGAGTTCTAGGAGGTTGACAGAGGCACTTCAGACAGAGTGTGCATGTTTGTATTCAGTGTGTAAAAAAAAAAAAAGGTGTAAAAAAAAAAAATATATATATATATATACACACACACACTAGGGGTGTCCTCGACTACGGATTTACATAGTCGAATCCGATTCGAATCTGATTGCGTATATTCGACTGATAGTCGAATCATAAAGGGGGGTGGGGGGGTGTCTTGAAAAACAGCAGTCCACTAGAGAGTGCGCACGGACTTTGAAATGTTTGCACGCTGAACTGTGCACGAGATGGAGCGGGACACGGAAAATGAAGTAGGCCTGGCTATAGTCTACCCGCCGCTTAAGACAACTTTTATTTTATTTTTACACACAGCACAGAGAAACATCTTATAAACCAACCAAACTGCCTGTCAAGTGATAGACGAAACTGACAATGATTTTATATTTTTTAAACAAATGAAAGGCAATCTGGATAAACATTCACAGCCACGATGTACAGAACACTCTCAAAGATATAGAAGAAAATGAATAAAAACATTTTGGATAAATAAACTTTAAAATATATATATTAATAACTGCAGAAAGGCCAGACTGCAGATAGATATACATTTCATATGTCGGCAAATCAAATTACATCGGCTAAATTGCCTGTGCGAGCTTTAACTAATCTACAGCGCAACATTGATGCACCAAAAACCAAAAAAATGTGTTAATTTAATTTAAAAAAATGTGCCTATCATTTTTTTTTATCAAACATTAATTTACAGAATTGAATTAGAACAGAATACCATTCAAATAAATGAAAATAGCCTAATTAATAAAATGAAATGTGATCAAACTGCAAAATGCAGGGGAACATATATTCAAAACACAAGCCAGAAATAGTTCAATTAAATAACCCAGAGTGACCAATAAATAAATTAAAATTAAAGAAATTATTAAAACAATGAAAGTATTGTCAACTTGTCTTTTTAACTGCAGAGACAATACACGCTAAACTGGAGTGGCAGTATTTTTAGCTAAACATTAACAGCATCCAAAAATCATATTACATCCAGCTGAAATAGTTTAAAATCACTTGTAGCTACCCTACCTGATTGAGAAACAAAAATCCAGTCTTTCACACGATCTGCCTATGTCCGTTTGAGTCTTTTCAAATAGCGCGCTAGTCAGCTAACATTAGTCAGCTCGTTGGCCAGCAGAAACGCGCCGCAGTGTTTGTCGTTGTTGAGTTCTAGGACATGAGCTGTTGGCACAACTTGCATCATACGTTTTTTTGATCTTCTTTTCCCATTTCAAAGTGCATCCAATTCTACACTTTATCCCAGACATTGTTGAAGATTTAATCCCTGCCGTAAAGATGCTCATCTGCCGGTCACGGATCATGGAAGTGAAACTTAAATCGGTCACAGGTTGGATTTATTCACGCACATTAAAAATATTTATTAAAAACTTCTTTTTTTTCACATTTTTATTTATAGTATTAACATAATAGGCTGTATTTTAACCTATTGGGAAAGAACCGGTATGTCTATGTAAAATCAGATATTGAGCGCCCCCATATCTCTTCTCATAACACCTCTGCAACGATTCGACTGTGAGATTGGTAGTCGAATCAGGCTCCTCCTATCGAAGATTTGAATCGTCGACTATTCAGGGTCACCCCTAATACACACATATATATACACACATATATATACTGTATATATATAAAGAGTATGTGACTAAACCTTGTATCTCCATTGAATCCTCAAACTCCACCCTGCCTCTATGAATGAATGATGTGCTTCACACATTTTGGATACAAGGTTTCTGCCCAGCAGCGACAATTTATTACCAGGCTATCTGGAATAGGCTATCTGCGGCATTCCAAAGTGTGTTACTCTCCGATAACAACCATTAGACAGTATTAATAGCGCTGCAATATTGTTGCTGTGTTCATCTTGCCAGGACGATTGTTTTGTACACCGTAATGGATAATAAGATAATAAACATGTAAAATTTCACAAATGTTTAGCCTCAAATCAATATCACTTGTCCCCTTAATTATTTACGTGTTGAAAAGCCGTGTAATAAGTGGTATGACTACTTTATCCTTTAAATGTTTTTGCGCTTAGTGAGCTACAAAAGTATTTCAACAAAAATCAGTATTTTGTGTTTGTGTAGTAGTCATGTAATAAGAGGGATAACGTACATACATCCGGTTGTTATTGCAAAATAAACCCCTTCAAGACCCTGAACACCTGATCATCCTTATCACCCTGTCAGGGTTTATTCTGCGATAACAACCTCGAAAATGTACATTTTATTATCCCTTGCATAATAAATTATATAATTTTATTATGCAGTAACTGTTTTATAAAATTCCTTGTAGCCTTAAGGGTCGGTCTGAGCTTATGGAAAAGGGCAGAATAAACATTCATCAAAGGTTTTCCTTTTATGTTCTTCAGAAGAGAGAAAGTGATATGGGTTTGGAACACAAATGTGAATAAATGATGACAAAATTATTCTTTTAAAGCTGAAATGTGTCAGATTTCATCATTTTTGTCTTGAGGTGAGAAATTGGAGAAGCAAAAACAAAACAAACAAAAAACAACAAGGCTTACTGTGACAGCAGTACTAGTCTGGACACTTGAACTGTGGTGGTTGGCTGGAGCTTTGTGTGTTGTGCTCCCCAGCAAATGTCCCAGACTTGGTGTGTTAATCCCAGGGAGAAAGTTTTGAAGCTGTGTTTGGGAGCTTACAGATCCCCCTGTGGTTCCGGGTGGAGCAGGCTGTTTCTCCGGAGCCAGGCATGTCGCAGTGACTCCGTTCTGTTCAGTGATGGAACTCGCATGTGAACGTCCAGATACATGTGACACCATTCCAGCCCCAGAGTTTCCACCATGGGATGCGACCGGAGAGGAGTCTTGGCCCAACTCTGTAAACCAGAGAACTTTGTTAAACTGCTGTAGTAAAAAAAGATCTAGCACCCAATGCATATAGTTCATACTCTGGAAAAGTATTTCAATTTCTCCCTCACTGTAACACCTGCACGGCACTGATATTCAAATAGAAATGACCCTGCACAAAGACATACTCTTCAAAGGTGTTTAATGCTTTGATGAATGCCTATACCAGACTTTGCACACACAAACAGACACACGTCTGTATGAAAGCACAAAGGAAGAAATACTAATTGAAGCGGCTGTCTCGCACTGCTTATAATGGGGCTTTCAAACAGTTTGAGGATTTGCAATGCAAATGTCTTTCCCTGCAGTAGCGAATGAGACCTCTGGACCAGGCATGCAAGGTTGACCGCCCAACCAAAAGCTCTTACCTGTGGGAGAATCTCCCAGCAACCCCTTCCCCAGAGAAACCGGTGTTGGAGTTCGAAGACCCAGAACTTTCTGCAGGAGCAGCCGGGAGGGGTCACCTAAAAGACCCTGGACCTGAGAGGAAATGAGAGAGCAATGCAAAAGAAAAGAAAGCAGTCAGGCCATAACAGGGTCATGTGGCAAGTGAAAGATGAAGTACACACAGATGATATTATGGCTACAAAAATACACACTCCAAGACAAAACACAAACATGCATTAAAGGAGATTTATGTCAGTGTTATTATTATTGCATGAATTATTGCTCTATTTTTTCATGTAAATTTGCCGGCAACGGATGGTATTATTATTCTTTAACCACAACCTCAAATTTGCATTAAAAATGCCAGCTGGATGTATGGTTCTAATACTTCTATATAAAAATAAATATAAATAATGCTTTTCTGAACAAATACTGCAGTTTTCTCATTATTTGCAAAAGAATTTCATGCAGACCAATAATATCCTTGCAAAAAAAAGAACTATGAACACAATTTCAGATTGTTGTTGTATAACATGCATTATTTAGCTGGTAGTGTGGTGATGTATTTCTTTTGTTATGGGTATGTTGAAACACGTGAACACACACACATTAGTGATTTGCTTGTCTTTGATCTGTAAAAGCTGTTGTTGGGCCATCTGCATGTGAAGAAGATTCTGTAGAACAAGACCGTTTCCAAGAATGGCACTCTGCATGAAAGAAAGAGAGATAGGTAGATTGCTAAACATGCTTCTTTATGCTTTTCTATTTATCTGTGAAGTAGGTGCCTATTCATCATAACATATTTCCCTCTAAAGTGTTCTTTGCTGTACCTTCTTATCCACGATTAGGGTGTTTCTTTAACTATAAGCACCTTTGCTTTGTGGACTTTTTGACAGCAATCTCCCTTAAAATAAACCTTATCATACTCTCAGAAGTTTAAACCACCTACTTAAAATGTCTAACAGTAGATATGCATGCATCACAGGAGAATTCCATCATTTTGACATTTTCTTCTCTCCCTGAACCGTCATGAACTAACGTAATTTCCGCCACACCTCACATCACTATTCATTTGGTGGTAGAAATAACAATGGAAATGACATCTGAAATATATTTGAAATAAAATTGCATACTCCTTTGTGTTGCTAAAGCTAATTTCATTGGTAGAATTGATATAATCTAAATAGATAAAATTAAAATTAATTTGGAAAAATTGTAAATATTCTGTCCACAAGTGACATTTACCTTCTCATTTCAAGCATGTACTTCACCCGTATTGTTGTTAAACGAGTACATTAACATTTGAAAACAACTTTGTCAACCACAATCAACAAAATTGTTCACTGTGGTGGAAATGAGGTCTCAGTGTAAAAAATATATTAATACCTTTTCAAAAATGTAAATAATGAAATGGTTTATGTTTGTTACATTATTTGTTTATAATATTATAGACCTAAAAAAAGTAATAATTTATACTTTTTTATGATGGATTTTCACAGTTAAATATTACAAGTCTGGGTCATTGGTAAGAATTAAATCTATATATTGGTCAATGACTTGTCGGGTCATTTTTTTTTTTGTCCAAAGGCCTTAATAGTAATAAAAAATAAAGATATGACATCCAAAGTATGTCAGGTAGTACAACTAGATCTCTTTTATTGAATCCAAAAGGTTTTAATTATATTTTGCTACATATAAAGGTATTTTAAAGATTTTTGAAGTGTCAAAAGGTCATTCGGTTTAACTATCCAAAGACCAATACAGCCATTTCATTTGTGATTAAAATATCTTGAAATGTAATAAATGTATATATATATATATATATATATATATATATTAGGGCTGTCAAACGATTAATCACGATTAATCACATACAAAATAAAAGTTTGAGTTTGCCTAATATATGTGGGTGTACTGTGTGTAATTTTTATGTATATATAAATACAAACACATCCATGTATATATTTGAGAAATATTTACAAGTATATGTTTATATTTATATTTTATATAATTTATATTTTATATAAATAAATTTTTTGTACATAAGTAACATATTTCTCTTAAATATATACATTAATTTGTGTGTATTTATATATACATATTAATTACACACATTACTCACACATATATTATACAAACTCAAACTTTTATTTTGTATGCGATTAATCGCGATTAATCGTTTGACAGCCCTAATATATATATATATATATATATATATATATTTTTTTTTTTTCATTTTTTAAATGGTTTTAAAATTATGTGTAGAAGTCGTTGCTTTGTTATGAGAAAGAATGTCCGGAAAATGAATTTCACTGATGTCATTTGGAGTAACCAATATAAAGGGACCATTCAGGATCAAGTAATGCGGTCAAGTATCACGTGACAGGATGTGCCATCATTCAGACACCTGCAAAGGACCACATGGTCATGAAGCAAAGTAACAAACTCTCTTTTAACTCTTTGAATAGTTAAAATTTATTAATTTAATTTAAATTAAATTTATGTTTTTTACACTTTTAAAAACCTTATTCATCAATGACCCATATAAATTGGAAAATAGCACAAATAAATGATGAATGCATTATAAAAAGTTTCAAGAAAGCTTTAATGTGACCTTCATGTTTTAATGTGACCAACAAAAAAAACTGAAATATGTTAGTTTTAATAAAATTCAACCCTTAAAATATGCACCCAAAATTAAAGAAACACCCTTCAGCATTAAGTCAATCTTGCAGGTGATACAAGAGAAAGCATGTACCTGCTGTGCTTTTCCTAACTGTAGCAACGCTGCAGTCAACGGTGGACGCAGGAAGGGGAGATTGTGAGGTCGACCAAACTTTCCTGCTGGGAAACCATTAGATAAACAACATGAGTGGGGAAAAATAAGAGAGTAAATAATGTGAAAAGAAACAAAACAAGTAAGAGAGATGGACGGCAGAAAGTATGTGGCTGATACTGGTGGCCCATGATTTCGTCATTCCAAAATTCCAGCTTCAGCACTAATGGCAAGTTGCTCAGGAATAGGTAGAGAAGTTTAACATTTAATCATGTGCTATATTTAGTGTTGTAATTGTGTGTTCTCTTTAAGCTCCGGCCTCCACTTCTTCCTCAGCTCATTTATTCTCCCACCCAATGAAAAGTTCATTTTAATATATGATTAGGCTTTCATCAAGAGAAAAATCTGCTCCGAATCCACAGCTCTGGTGATCACTGTTACACACACACTCATGCAGAGACATGAGAGATATTTCATCTCAAAAAAACGACAATCCTCACAGGAAACATTTTTGGTTCTGTCTGAAAAAGTACTTAAACGTATCACTCATGAATATTCAATAAATTATTTGGCTAATGAGTAAAGAGACACTTAAGAGAGGCACAGAGAGAGAGCGTTACCTCCTCGTTTGGCAGTGGGGTAGGGTCTCATAAGGACCTGGAGAGCAGCAGGATTGGTCATACTGTTGAGGAACTGGGCCAGATTGGGTTCAGGCAGTAAACCTTTCTTATTGCTCAACATCTAGAGGAGAACACACATATGACAAAGATAAAACAGCAATTCATGTTTTTATTATAAAGAAGAGCCTTATATATAAAAAAAAAGACATATCCAAGCAATTATTATTAATAACACATTTTTGTCATAAAAAATTCTAAACATCCTTAAATAAGAATAATTTACTTGGAATTAAAACTGTGTAAAATAATTTTAAGCAAGAAATGTATCTTCAGTTAAAAGTATATTTTCTTCAGTGGGAAACAAAGGTGATTTTTTTTTTTAAAGAATATGCAGGCCAAACTTTTCAATATAAAAAAGTGAAACACCATAAAAAGTTCCATACAACGTGTTTATTATAACTTATGTATAATTCAAAGTCATTTCATAGCTTTGTGTGAGGAATAGACTCAAATGTAAGTTCTTATTCCAGATCTCTTGGAGTGTGGTACATATGTTGTATGGATTTCTTTTATGATAAATTTATGGTGCTTTTTGTTTAATTTTTAGTCTTATCCTAACATTTTTTCCCCTAAATAAAACATGAAACTCACTAAATTTTGTTACATTTTTATTTTAACTATGCGAAAATGTAAATATTTACTTAAATTGTTTCTGAAAACATCTATTTTAAGTAATTTTGCATATCAAGTAAATTTATGTTTAGTAAGTAATTTTTCAGGATGTTTAGACAAAAAAAAAAAAAAAAAATTATATATATATATATACAGTACAGTCCAAAAGTTTGGAACCACTAAGATTTTTAATGTTTTTAAAAGAAGTTTCGTCTGCTCACCAAGGCTACATTTATTTAATTAAAAATGCAGTAAAAACAGTAATATTGTGAAATATTATTACAATTTAAAATAACTGTTTTCTATTTGAATATATTTCACAAAGTAATTTATTCCTGTGATGGCAAAGCTGAATTTTCAGCATCATTACTCCAGTCTTCAGTGTCACATGATCCTTCAGAAATCATTCTAATATGCTGATCTGCTGCTCAAGAAACATTTAATGTGTACAATTGTACAAAATATTTGTGTACAATATTTTTTTTCAGGATTATTTAATGAATAGAAAGTTCAAAAGAACAGTGTTTATCTGAAATCTAATGTTTTGTAACATTATAAATGTCTTTACTGCCACTTTTGATTGATTTAATGCATCCTTGCTGAATAAAAGTATTCATTTCTTTAATTTCTTTTAAAAAAAATAAAAATAAAAATTCTTACTGACCCCAAACTTTTGAACGGTAGTGTATAATGCTACAGAAGCTTTGTATTTCAGATAAATGCTGTTCTTTTGAACTTTCTATTCATCAAGGAATCCTGAAAAAAAAAGTACACAATTATTTCCAACATTGAAAATAATCATAAATGTTTATTGAGCAGCAAATCACCATATTAGAATGATTTCTGAAGGATCATGTGACACTGAAGACTGGAGTAACGATGCTGAAAATTCAGCTTTGCATCACAGGAATAAATTACTTTGTCAAATATATTTAAATAGAAAACAGTTATTTTAAATTGTAATAATATTTCACAATATTACTGTTTTTTACTGTATTTTTAATTGAATAAATGTAGCCTTGGTGAGCAGACGAAACTTCTTTTAAAAACATTAAAAATCTTAGTGGTTCCACTAACTTTTGGACTGTACTGTATATATATATATATATATATATATATATATATATATATATATATATATATATATATATATATATATTTTTTTTTTTTTATATATGAGAAATAAGAAATGCATACAGTATGTGTTTTTGTTGAGTGTCATATTTGACATATCGGGCTCTTATGACCCAAAAACAGTAGTATGATATATGGAATATATTACATATCATATAGTTTGATGAATGGTATGAAGTTTACAAAAACACCTCAGTTTTTCTAAACTGAGCAAAGATATGCAACTTGAGCAAAAACTATGCAATGGTGCAGTAGCTAATATTTATATGGCCAAAAATTCAGTAAGATAAAATTCTGATTGTAATGTAAATCAGTGAGAGTATCGCAGACTATTTAAATCAAATGCATTTAAACATCAGCTGTCACTTTATATCCCCAAAAAATCTTAGTAAGATGATATTTAAATGCTTATTTTTATGATCAAAGCGCTCTAGTTTTTATTGTGGGTGGCAAAATATACAGTATAATGCAATATAAACAATCCTCAAAAGCTTCACATTTTAAAATTATTTTCCTAAGTTGCTTGGGTTCAGTAAGTGTTCATCTTGAAATATTGCTAACAATATAAAAGTTATTTTTATGCTCACTTAGAAGCTTTCACAGCAAAAAGACACGTGCAGCATGACCTGAAGGTGGACATTTTTAGAATTATACTAAAAGGCCCTTTACTTGCTAAAAAGTAGTAAAACTATCAAACAGATGACAGAAGGCATGTATAGACTGTGTACGACAGTTTTTTTTGATCATGTTCATAACTTAGAGGCTTTAGAAATTTGCATATCAAATATGGTTCAGTACGCTTTATAGGGTTAAGTGTTTTTTTTGTTTCCTTTACATATTTGATGTCTTGTCAAATGTTTATGTGGAATGTTTATGTCCCAGCAGTAAGTGAGCATGTGTGACTGTGTGTATTTGTTGGCATTGGGGAGACGCTTGTAGACATGTGGAACCCCTGATTAGATCTCTGATGTCTGCTAGAGGTGTGGATCCATCCCAACCACACTCCAACTCCATCTGCTGACTACTACTCCCCCACCCACACAAACTTGTGCACATACACACACTGTGCTGCTTTCATAGTGGAATGGGTGAAGCCAAGGATGCAACAACATACTCTGGAATGAGAGGACATCTACGTAATCATTTAAGAATTAGAGGAACGTGATGGTGGCGATGGCCCTGGGTGAAGCAGCAGATGGGTGGAATATTTGGAAAGAGACAGTAGGCCTATCTCTTTATAAGGAACACAAAAGCAGGGCCGTGTCCCATCATGCCCCCTGCCCAGAGCTTCAGAGATGGATTAGCAGAGAGCTCTGTTCCTGATGTGTGCTTCCAAAGAGCCATAAAACACAGCTCAAATGCTTTATTTTCCATACCATTAGGAAATTCAGTGAAACCACAAATGCTGGTGGTTTATTGTTTATTGTTTATTTATTATCTAAAATTTGAGTTCTCAAATAACTGACAGTCCAGATATATAAATAAAGCAAATATTATGAAATAAGAGATCAGAGAGTGTATGAAGCACTAATTCAGTGCAATTTAAAGGTATAATATGAAGGAATATAAAAAAATTAGGGATGCACCAATAGCAAATTTGGATTAAAACTAAATCCTGCACATGTAAAAACATTAAATGTTACATGATTTCTGTATAATGAGTGGCTCCCCACATCATTACCAGAAAATGTCAAGTGATTATTGTACCACTGCACTGGAAAAGCTCTAAATGTGCATTCTGCCATCAAATGAAAGATAAATTAGGACAGAATGATGAAACAAACATTGAAAATCACAGCTCATGCAATACATTTCAACAGACATAATTGTGCATGAAAATGACTATAAAATCAAGTAATATGACTCTTTTTTTAAAAATTACAAATGCAATGAAAATACAGGTGTCACTCTCAGCAAGTATCAAAAATTAAAGTAAAGGTATCAAATTTACCATAAAAATACCAAAATATTTTTACTGTATTGTTGTAGTTTTAGTTTTTAATTATATTTTATAAATTAATTATGTAAGGAATAAGCTGTTGAATTCTTAGAAAATATTGCACTCCCGAGGTGGTAATGCGGTTATTCTTATTTTCTTATTTATTTTCTAAGAATTCAACAGCCCGGAGTCAATTATTCTGCTTATACTACGGTTACCACACCTCAAGACACTGTTCCGATGTTGTATTTCAAGACATTTGTCAGGTTTTGTCCTTAAAACACTCTTGTGTGTGGGACTAATTTCTTACGCATCTCATCCCAAGCCTCTGTTGCTAATTCCAAAACGAACTAGTAATGGAGGCTTGAGCCTTGATAGCACAATAATACCGTTGAAACAGTTATATAATGCTGTGTGAGAGAGAGAGAAAGAGAGAGAGAGAGAATAAGCAGCATATGTGAATTATCCTACCTGAGTCTGTACAATCTCTGATGGCAGAGGTGCCTCTAATAGTGAAACTACACGTTTATATAACGTTACCTGACGAATCGCACAGTTATTACTTCGCTGGTCAAGTTGTTAAACTATTTTACTGATTAATTCGTCAGAGCAGCACTGACAAAACGTTTCTGTGCGAGTGTGCGTCCGTACTATACAGTACGTGTGTATTTTTGATAGAGAGAGGACACAATAAAACGTATTTTGTGGCAAAAACAATGACAATAATTTGTCGTTTTCATCCTATTGTTTAATATATTTATTTGCTTGGTCGGTGTCATTGTGGGTTTTGTTACTTTTACGGTTGTAGGCTGCAAGGACCTATTGAAATAACTGAAATCATTTGGTGAAGTGATATAGAACGGTAATGCGGTCAAGACCTGCTAGAACTACTTTAGCCGTGCGTTTCCCTGAAAATAACTGCACACCTTAGAATGTTGGTCAACCAATCAGATTCAAGCATTCAACAGCCCAGTAGTATAATACAATTTATAACTGTATAAAATAATTATAATTTTAAATTACAGTTTTTATTATTTTTAAAGCAATGTAAAAATGTTTAAAGGTGCCATCGAATGTTTTTTTACAAGATGTAATATAAGTCTAATGTGTCCCCTGAATGTGTCTGTGAAGTTTCAGCTCAAAATACCCCATAGATTTTTTTTTATTAATTTTTTTAACTGCCTATTTTGAGGCATAATTAGAAATGCGCCGATTCATGCTGCGGCCCCTTTAAATCACGCACTCTCCGCCCCCTCCCGAGCTCTCGACTCTGTCACTGCATAAATAAAGTTCACACAGCTACTATAACCCTCAAAATGGATCTTTACAAAGTGTTCGTCATGCAACATGTCTAATCGCGTAAGTATGGTATTTATTTGGATGTTTACATTTGATTCTGAATGAGTTTGATAGTGCTCCGTGACTAATGGCTAATGCTACACTGTTGGAGAGATTTATAAAGAATGAAGTTGTGTTTATGAATTATACAGACTGCAAATGTTTAAAATGAAAATAGCGACGGCTCTTGTCTCCGTGAATACAGTAAGAAACGATGGTAACTTTAACCACATTTAACAGTACATTAGCAACATGCTAACGAAACATTTAGAAAGACAATTTACAAATATCACTAAAAATATCATGTTATCATGGATCATGTCAGTTATTATTGCTCCATCTGCCATTTTTCGCTGTTGTTCTTGCTTGCTTACCTAGTCTGATGATTCAGCTGTGCACAGACCCAGAAGTTAATACTGGCTGCCCTTGTGTAATGCCTCGATCATGGGCTGGCATATGCAAATATTGGGGTGTACACCCCGACTGTTACGTCACTGTATGTCATTTCCATGTACTGAACTCTTGTTATTCGACTATGCCGAGGTAAATTCAATTTTCAATTCGATGGCACCTTTAAAAACGCATAAAGCTGACTTTGATGTAACTTGTGTTTAAAAAAATACTGCGTTTAAAAAAGCAATAAACAAGAACACAACAAATTAACATTGACTGCATATATTGAAAAAACATCTGGTGGATTATCTACACTGTAAAATATGTTTTCATCATTAAATTATGTTAAAACATGTTTAAATCAATATGACTTGTTTATATTACATTTTTTTATTTCATTTTTGATTTTGTTTCAAGTTTTCACTTGATATTGTTTATTAAATAAATTCCAAGTGTTCAATCACTTTAACCTTGGCACCACTTTGATCTTACTTAAACAATAGAAGGTAGCAATTAAACTTAAGCTTTTTTTTTACATAAAGTTCTGTAACTATGATAAGTACCCTGAACAAACTCTATTTCAATTCACGCTTTTATGACAATAACTGAGGCACAGCAGTCATTGAATATGACTGATATGTAACCAGTAGGCACGTATCTTTTTACGGTTTTGCGTATGAGCTCCTAAAGCACTAACCAGTGAGGCAGACTAGTGCAGACACCTGCTAGTCCCCAAGCAAGTGCTAAAATTATATGACTACACTCACACACAAAAGCAATGGCCCGTCAGACTGAAGGGAAAGCTTGTGCCTTCACGGTCTGCGTATGAGTGGGTAGGCGTGTCTCAGATACAGACAGAGTACAGAGATGCCTGTGGCTCGGAGGGGTGGACTTCCTGAGAAATGTCAGCTTGCATTTGCTCTATTTGGCTTGATATTTATCGGAGGAAAAGGGAGAAGTGAGAGAGAGAGAGTGGAGGAGAAAGAGAAAGGAGCGAGGAGAGAAGAAATAAAGCAATGCAATAAAGACCTCATGAAATCAAAATTGCATTTTTTTGGCTTTCGGTTCATATCTGTTAGCTTTGAGGTCATCTATATGCTTTTATGCTTTTATAAGGTGACAAAATTGCCAATAAGCATAAATGTATTTAAATTCTGCACTGGAAAAATAGACCAAAAATATTGATGACTTGCACACAGGGGCATAAACGAAATGTTGTACAATAAAATGATCTAGAATGAGAATGTCCCCTCTCATAATACCACCTGCCTCTGACTATTGGCTCAAAAGGCTATTAGCGATTTTAAAAAAGGAAGGATAAGATCTACTTCATTTTCCTGGTTCATTAGGACATATGTCCAACAATAAAGTGGATACACCAACATTTTTTTCATAAAATTATTTCATGGGGTCTTCCATCTTTAAAAAAGAACAAAAAGTCCTCTTCTTTCACTTCTCTGCATTTCTCCTCTGCTCTAGCTTGTTTGTTAATCTAGCTTTCTAATAAATGTGCCATTGTATACTGAGAATCTGTGAGAAATTGCTTATGCTCCTCTATTGAAAGTCACTTTGGATAAAAACTCCTGGTAAATACATAAATGTAAATGTAAAAAGATAACAGTAGTCAGATATTTTATTGTCCACCAGAAGCAAAAAGCTGAACGTTGAACAATGAAATCAATCAATGTTCGGATGTAGCAACCTGCTCTGCCAACAATATACTGCATCTGTCTACAGAATTAAGTTCCAAATTCAAAAAGAAATGGGCACAATTAAAGTTACATTTGAAATGTCAGACAAAAAAAAATCTATGTTCTAACAAAACATCAATGAGAAACACTGTCTGAGACATGAAAGAACATGACAGAGTGATTTTGAGTGTTAGTGTATGTGTGTGTAGGCTGGGTATTCAGTGGTGCTAAGAGACAGTAAAATTGGTCTGTGAATAAGCTTGTCACATAGAGAGAAAAAAAGGATGCTAAATACAAATAATAAAATGCAACCAAATATAATATATATTACCATATCTTGTGTTGCATATAAAGTTCAGTGATCAGGTCAATGAGTTTTTTTTTTTTTTTTTTTTTTTAATAAATGAATATTCAGCAAAGACACATTAAAGTGGCAGCAAACACTATTACATTGTTACAAAAAATTCAAATAATATATATATATAATATAATATGTGTGTGTGTGTGTGTGTGTGTGTGTGTATATATATATATATATACACACACACACACAAACACACACACACATATACAGGGGTCTACTGTCTGTGTTTTAATGTTAACCAAAAAACAAAAGGACAATCTAATATTTTTGTGTCACGGCTGGAAAAAATATTTTTGGCCAGTTCATTGGCTGGTGTGGCAAAAAATTTGTTTTAGGCCCTATGTGTGTGTGTGTGTGTATCTGTATATATATATATATATATATATATATATATATATATATATATATATATATATATATATATATATATACACACGCACACATACATACAGTGGGTACGGAAAGTGTTCAGACCCCCTTAAATTTTTCACTCTTTGTTATATTGCAGCCATTTGCTAAAATCATTTACGTTCATTTAAGTTTTTCCTCATTAATATACACACAGCACCCCATATTGACAGAAAAACACAGAATCATTTTTGCAGATTTATTAAAAAAGAAAAACTGAAATATCACTTGGTCCTAAGTATTCAGACCCTTTGCTGTGACACTCATATATTTAACTCAGGTGCTGTCCGTTTCTTCTGATCATCCTTGAGATGGTTCTACACCTTCATTTGAATCCATCTGTGTTTGATTATACTGATTGGATTTGATTAAGAAAGCCACACACCTGTCTATATAAGACCTTACAGCTCACAGTGCATGTCAGAGCAAATGAGAATCATGAGGTCAAAGGAACTGCCTGAAGAGCTCAGAGACAGAATTGTGGCAAGGCACAGATCTGGTCAAGGTTACAAAAAAATTTCTGCTGCACTTAAGGTTCCTAAAAGCACAGTGGCCTCCATAATCCTTAAATGGAAGACGTTTGGGACGACCAGAACCCTTCCTAGAGCTGGCTGTCCAGCCAAACTAAGCTATCGGGGAAGAAGAGCCTTGGTGAGAGAGGTAAAGAAGAACCCAAAGATCACTGTTGCTGAGCTCCAGAGATGCAGTCGGGAGATGGGAGAAAGTTGTAGAAAGTAAACCATCACTGCAGCCCTCCACCAGTCGGGGCTTTATGGCAGAGTGGCCCGACAGAAGCCTCTCCTCAGTGCAAGACACATGAAAGCCCGCATGGAGTTTGCTAAAAAAAACACCTGAAGGGCTCCAAGATGGTGAGAAATAAGATTCTCTGGTGTGATGAGACCAAGATAGAACTTTTTGGCCTTAATTCTAAGCGGTATGTGTGGAGAAAACCAGACACTGCTCATCACCTGTCCAATACAGTCCCAACAGTGAAGCATGGTGGTGGCAGCATCATGCTGTGGGGGTGTTTTTCAGCTGCAGGGACAGGACGACTGGTTGCAATCGAGGGAAAGATGAATGCAGCCAAGTACAGGGATATCCTGGACGAAAACCTTCTCCAGAGTGCTCAGGACCTCAGACTGGGCCGAAGGTTTACCTTCCAACAAGACAATGACCCTAAGCACACAGCTAAAATAATGAAGAAGTGGCTTCACAACAACTCCGTGACTGTTCCTGAATGGCCCAGCCAGAGCCCTGACTTAAACCCAATTGAGCATCTCTGGAGAGACCTAAAAATGGCTGTCCACCAACGTTTACGATCCAACCTGACAGAACTGGAGAGGATCTGCAAGGAGGAATGGCAAAGGATCCCCAAATCCAGGTGTGAAAAACTTGTTGCATCTTTCCCAAAAAGGGTGCTTCTACTAAATACTGAGCAAAGGGTCTGAATACTTAGGACCATGTGATATTTCAGTTGTGTGTACATTAATGAGGAAAAAAATGAACATAAATGATTTTAGCAAATGGCTGCAATATAACAAAGAGTGAAAAATGTAAGGGGGTCTGAATACTTTCCAGACCCACTGTATATATATATATATATATATATATATATATATATATATATATATATATATATATACACACACACTGTTTTTGTCACATGTCTGCTGTGCTGTATTCCTTAGTTTGACCTAGTTTCTGTTTGTCAGTCTGTTAATCATGTAATTAGTTTCCACCTGTGTTCATTATCTCGCTCATTAGTTCCTTTGTTTGATACTTGTATTTATTCCCTTTGTTCTCCTTCGGTCTTCGTCCGTTCTTGTTAATGTTAAGTTGTGTGATTTCCTGCCTGTTTTTGTTATTAAATATCACTCTTCATATTCTCCTTCGTCCTTGTGCCTTTATACACACACGCTATGTGACAGTATTACTGTATGTGTGACTTTATTAAAGGGTTAGTTCACCCAAAAATGAAAATTCTGTCATTTATTACTTACCCTCATGTCGTTCCACACCCGTAAGACTTTCGTTAATCTTCAGAACACAAATTAAGATATTTCAGATGAAATCCGATGGCTCCGTGAGGCCTCCATAGGGAGCAATGACACTTCCTCTCTCAAGATCCATAAAGGTACTAAAAACATATTTAAATCGGTTCATGTAATTTGTGTTCCGAAGATGAACGGGTGTGGAACGGCATGAGGGTAAGTAATAAATGACAGAATTGTCATTTTTGGGTGAACTAACCCTTTAAGAAGTCCAAGGGGGGAATTTAGGGATCAAGTTGAATCTCTTTATCTCTTTATCATGAACAGCAAGCTGTAAGGTTGGTTTATGTCTACCACAATGCGTATTATGTACTGAATTATTGGGTGCTGAGAGCATGAAACCAATGAAATTAAAGAAACGTTTAGAAACCAAACACTATAAAGACAATCTGAGTCCCGAAGCAAAACCACTGTGTTGAAGAACATCAATTAATGCTCAACACCACTGACAGTGTCTTCAGGACAGTGTTGTTTTAGACAGGCTGGTTTATGTGGATCTGTCCAGCATGATGAAAATAGCCGTGCAGTTTATTTCAGGCCTCGGAAATGCAGCGGAGGTCTGTAGATGTCTGAAACAGCAGGGTTTGTATGAATACTGTAATTAAACTGTCACCACTGCCATTTCACACATGCACATGTGCATTAATGCTTCTGCATGAATATGTGGCTCTCTTTGCTTGCTATGTGACGATAAAGACCATGTCACTTGTCCCCTGTGAATGTGCACGTCACTCACCACACCCTGAGCAGCGATGAGGGCGGCGAGAGTGCTGCGTCCAGAGGTTCCTGGGGGACAGAGTGACAGACGTATCTCCTGACCCTGGATCAACTGTCTGTCCATCTCCAGCAGCATGGCTTCAGCCTGCTCCGCCGTTTCATACTCCACAACAGCGAAACCCCGCACTGGACTTCCTTCATCCTGAGCCAGCTACAACACACACACACACACACACACACACACACACACACACACACACACACACACACACACACACACACACACACACACACACACATTTGTTTAGAGATCAACAAATATTGCCAAAGGTGGGTGATTTTGGTACATCATTCATCATCACAATCCAATTTTATAATCATCTCTCAGTTCTTGCGATGCATGATTATGTTATGAAACCAAAAAATGAACAATTTCATTCATTTTCATTAAAATTCTCAACTAGATGCATCCTAAATAATGGAAGCAAAATATATCTGCAGATATGAGATCTCAGCTCCACTGGGTTGAGCAGAGCCTTAAGGAACCCACTGATTTGTGACTTCTGGTGTTGATTTGTGAGCTGCCTGCAGCTAAAGGATGTGGTTAATGATTGTGACATCTAACATGAGAAATATAACCCCACTGCATACTAAGCACTACTTTGATATTAGAACAGAAATTAAGTTTTAATTATTGAGTATTTTTCCTTGTGGCAAACATGAACATGTCTGTTTATTGATACTGTGGGCTCCAAATATCTGAGATCACAAGTGAAAATGTTTTTATTTTTATTTTTTATTTTTTTCATTGAATGCTCATTCAATTCATTTTTTTAAATTATAATATTATTAGCATATTAATATTATATTATTATCTATACAAAGGATTTCAAATGTGCTTATTTGATTAGTGACCTAGAAATGCAATAGAATATCTTATTTTCTTTCTTTCTATTTTGTTTCTTTGTTTACCTGGAGATACTATGATCAATTTAACTATAATTACTATGCTAAAACAAAGTGTGTTAATCAAGCAGCATATCACTGGATGTTGTGACGTCTTTGCTGAGTAAGTGAGAAAAGTTATGCATTGCTAGGTTAAAGGAATAGTTCACCCAAAAATTAACTAAAAAAAAGAAGACATTTTAAAGAATGTTGGTAAACAGACAGTTGATAGCACCCATTGACTTCCATAGTAGGAAAAAATATACTATGGAAGTCAATGGGTGCCATCAACTGTCTGGTTACCAACAATCTTCAAAATATCTTCTTTTGTGTTCAACAGAAGAAAGAAACTCATACAGGTTTGGAACAACATGAGGGTGAGTAAACAATGGCAAAATTTTCATTTTTGGGTGAACTATCCCTTATTAGATGTCAAAAACAGAGATGACGTAATTTCATACTTTCAATCATCCAGCTGTGTCCAGATCTAAAACTAGACTCTGTCTGTGAGAGAATGTGTTGTGTTCTATCAGGCAAGTCAATTCCTTATTTATGGTTTTCTTTATGACTCTGAAATAAGTGAAAAGAAGTCTGGCTTTGGTCATATTTGCTGCTGCCTTTAAAAAAAAAATATGAATGATATGTTAAATATTAAATAGAATAACCTTTAAATGGTTAGTTCACCCAAAAATTAAATTTCTGTCATTAATTACTCACCCTGATGTCGTTCCACACGCATAAGACCTTTGTTCATCTTTGGAACATAAGATATTTTTGATGAAATCCGAGAGTTTTTTTTAATCTCCCATAGAAAGCAACATAATTAACGTCATTCAAGGTCAAGAAAAGTTGTAAAAACATCATTAAAATAGTCAACGTGACTACAGTGGTCAATAATGAGCCAGCGTTCGGACGTAGAACCTGGAAGTGCTAGACGTAAACAGCGTAGGAGAATGACAGAAGAGAAGATAT
Organism: Megalobrama amblycephala; assembly: GCF_018812025.1. NCBI lineage: Eukaryota > Metazoa > Chordata > Actinopteri > Cypriniformes > Xenocyprididae > Megalobrama > Megalobrama amblycephala. Next base: position 19,244,588 of record NC_063051.1, read on the forward strand.
TGTTAAATAAAGTTGTTGTTTTTGTGCACAAAAAGTATTGTCGTCGCTTCATAACATTAAGGTTGAACCACTGCAGTCACATGGACTATTTTAACAATGTCTTTAGTACCTTTCTGAACCCTGAATGATCGTAATTACATTGCTTTCTATGGGAGATAAAAAAAAACTCTCGGATTTCATCAAAAATATCTTAATTTGTGTTCTGAAGATGAACAAAGGTCTTACGGGTGTGGAACAATATCAGGGTGAGTAATTAATGATGGGAATTTCATTTTTGGGTGAGCTAACCCTTTAACGCTTAATATACAACACCTCTAACATGCAAAGCCCCCAAAAAGTACATGGTCACTGCATGATGCATGAAAGCCATCACATTAGGTAACAAAATATTGGGGACCACTTACTGTAGACGCACATCAAATCAAACTGCAAACAAACATATTTAACGATAAAGTGATTCACCATGAAACCCTGCACATGTACATTCCCAGGACAATTTCCAGGCAGTGATTTTGAATCTCACAAACCTTATGAGGAACCACACAGGGAATCAAGAACATTCACAAGGTGAGCTTGAGTAAACACACACAAACAAACACACTCCAGATGTGTTGTGAGGTGTTGTCTTTCATCTATGTGCGTCATTTCGTTGAATTGGCCTCAAGGGAGTACAGCAGCACCTCATCAAAACATCTCCACCAACTGCCAGGGACTGATCAGGGGAAAGAACTGCCTCCTCTACCTCTCCTTTATCACATTCATCTTAAAGCTAAGTGCCTTCCATGGCTTTCAAATACTCCATGTTCATGATATTATATATTTGTGCCGCTCAGTCTCTTTCTCAGTCAATTCAGGTCAAAATTCAAAACAATAACTCCTGTGCTTTATTCAGACTGATTCACCAACTTTGACTGATTCATTACAAAGAATCTCACTAGTCAAGTGATTTGTTCACGTTTTATTTCCTTTATCTGTGCAGTTAACAAAGACAAACCAACAGAACACTGTTTTTAACTATTTTATTGTCAATATATTATATATTTTGTGCCACCTATCTCTTTCTCATCTCAAACAATTCACAAGTTCACAACTCCTGTATAGCGGTGCCGTAAACACTGACGAACAGGCTTCCTACAGAAAGAGAGAGAGATAAACAGAGATAGAAGGATGTGGAAAGAAAGGATGAAGGTTGGATCGAGGGGGTGGAAGAAACTGATCAGCTATTGGCAGTTACTCAGATGGAAATGAGACCCCTGAGGGAACATAGATGGAAGAAATAGAGAATGAGGGAGAGAGAAGAAAGGGAGCTCTGGAGGGTGAGTGAATGAATGAAGGGATAACGTGCCAGCGAAAGAGAAGAAGATGGAAAATATAGAGTGCAGAAGAAACGACAGGATGTTCAGAGAATGTGCGATGAAGATAGGATGATTAAAGGAAAGACAGAAAGGAGTGGCTTAAAGGATGAAAAAGCAAAAAGGGAAACACAGTCAGATTCTATGTGGGAACTTACACATGTACATGTGCACAGTAACGCACACACATATATATACATGCATAGGACATGATGGTGAGAATGTAGGTAACCATGAATTTGTAATGCGTACTAGTGTGGCCTGGATATTTCTTTCACACTGTCACACACACACAGCATACGTCCTTGGCAGTAATAAGTGGTGCGGTATGTCTCGGAGGAACCCGGGCTTATCTGTGCCAGTTATAATGCAGTCAGGACAGTGTATATAAAAGTCTAAATATAGAGAAGGAAAAGCATTCGTCATTTGGAAGAGTGTCAAACGTTTGTGTGTGTGTGTGTCCGTTTGAACACTACGCTGAATGCACACCATTCCCAGCATCTCTTCCCAGAGGAACATTTTACTGCTCTTCTATAGCTCAGCAATTTAATTGGCAGCAGTTCTGTTCCATTTGAATATCAATAGATATTACATCCAAGATCCAAAATATATAAAAAATGATATATCCGAGAGCAGAAAACATTAAGGTTGAAGTCCATGTGTGAATATAATTTAAATAGTCAAAAGAATAAATCCTGTGGATGCTTTTTGATACCAAACTTCCAGAGATATTCGTTAAAATGCAAATTAGCTTATTAAAGTGGCACCTAGAGTTGAAGGAGTGTGTAATTGCCTGAGTAGCGGGTGGCTTCATCCTACCAAATTCAGTTATGTGGATTTTGATACCCAAATAAGAATACAATAAAGGAAGCATATGAGACAACTGTTGCCATACAGTAAAAACAGAGCTTTAAAATTAATGTGCACTGATGCAGATAAATTGCTCTTGGAAAAATTTGATGAGAAACCAATAACAGATAATTATTTTCATGTTATGGCTGATTTCTTCTACTATAGGAAACACTCTTTACAATATGCTTCAATAAATAGTACTATAAAGTATTAAAAGATTAGTTCACGTTCAAATGAAAATTACCCCAAGCTTTACTCGCCCTCAAGCCATCCTAGGTGTATATGACTTTCTTCTTTCTGATAAATACAATCAGAGTTATATTAATAAATATCCTGATGCATCTGAGCTTTATAATGGCAGTGAGCGATACCAACGAGTATGAGCTGAAGAAAGTGCTTCCATCCACATCCATCCATCCATATTTATTAATATATCTCTGATAAAGTGAACTAATCCTTTAAGCTCATGATTAAGTATTACTGACTAATGTGATACATTATAAAAAAAATCCCTAATATCAACCAATAACTGACACAACCCTAGTAGTTCATACTGAAATCTTTGGTTTTTCATTGCAGACATTGGTATCTTGTAAAATCTGCGATTAGTTTGTGACAGAGAACTTCAGATACATTTTTGAGTTGGTAAAGCTGAATTTTCTGCAGTCATTACTCCAGTTTTTAGTGTCACATGATCCTTCAGAAATCATTCTAATACGCTAATTTCAATTAATTATCAATTTTGAAAACAGTTACGCCGCTAATTTTGTTTTTGTTTGATGAATGGATAATTTAGATAAGTAATGGATAATAGCAGATAAAGAAATAAATAACTTTTAAGTTAAAAAGAACAGCATTTATTTGAAACAGAAAGCTTTTGTAACATTATAAATCTCTTTTCTGCCTCTTTTAAATTAATTAAAAAATTTTTTGTTTAATTTAATATATCTTTGCTACGGAAGAGGATTAGGGCCAAGCAATAATAAAAAAAATAAAACCATCTCAAGATTAAAGTTGTTAAATTTCAAGAAAAAAGTTGAGATAAAATGTTGAGAATAAAGTCATTAAATTACGAGAAAAAAGTCGTTAAATTACGAGAACAAATTCGTTAAATTATGAGAAAAATGTCGTTAAATTTCGAGAAAAAAATTCGAGATAAAATGTTGAGAATAAACTCATTAAATTATGAGAAAAAAGTCGTTAAATTTCTATAAAAAAGTCGAGATAAAATGTTGAGAATAAAGTAAATTACGAGAAAAAAGGCGTTAAATTACGAGAACAAATTCGTTAAATTATGAGAAAAATGTCGTTAAATTTCGAGAAAAAAATTCGAGATAAAATGTTGAGAATAAACTCATTAAATTATGAGAAAAAAGTCGTTAAATTTCTATAAAAAAGTCGAGATAAAATGTTGAGAATAAAGTAAATTACGAGAAAAAAGGCGTTAAATTACGAGAACAAATTCGTTAAATTACGAATTACGAAATGACTTTATTCAACATTTTATCTAGACTTTTTTTCTCAAAATGTAACGACTTTTTTTCTCATAATTTAACGAATTTGTTCTCATAATCTAACAACTTTTTTCTTGTAATTTAATGACTTTATTCTCAGCATTTTATCTTGACTTTTTTCTCGTAATTTAATGAGTTTATTCTCAACATTTTATTTCGACATTTTTCTTGAAATTTAACGAGTTTTTTCTCGTAAATTAACGAGTTTATTCTCAACATTTTATTTCGACATTTTTCTCGAAATTTAACAACTTTAATCTCGAGATGGTTATATTTTTTTTCTTATTGCTTGGCCCTAATCCTCTTCTGTACTTTGCTGAATAAAAGTAATATATATTTTTTTTAATTAAAATTTGAAAGGTAGTGTACATGTGAAATTTTGAAAAATCTGAGAAGCAGGAAACATTAGACTCCATTTGCTCTCCATTTAATCGCGTTTCTGCCTAGGAGAACCGGTTCTGGAAAAATCTCATATTAAAACATCTCATTTGTAATTTTCTTTTTCACAGGCTTACTCTGTTTCATGTTCCTGCTTAAATACACACACAAAAACAGCCTCAGATGAGCTTGTTACATATCTTGTTTCAAAAAACCCAGTGAAAAGAGATATGGAATATGAAAAACAGATATTTAGAGGCATAGAATGAAAAACAAAACAAGAAGGAAACTGTCACCATCCAGGGCTCTTATCTCAGCCAAAGACACCACACAAAGACTAGCAAAATCAAACAGGAAGTAGACGTGTGTGTTTGTATATAATGACAAGCTTCTTTGTGACAAATTTGAGAATAAAGGCCTGGTTTCACAGACAGGGTTTAGATTAAGCCAGGACAGGAGTAGGCCTTAGATAAATTAGACATTCCTTAGGAGGAAAAAAACATTACTGGTGTGCATTGAGACAAAACAATGGCACTGCCATATTTTAAGGTATGTCAGTGCAAGTTGCTTTCATTTAAAAACAACTCAAACATACATTTTAGTCCAGGACTAGCTTAAGCCTTGTCTGTGAAACCGGGAGAAAATAAAACTCTCTCTTTGCCCAAACTGATTCTGTTGCAAATCTGCATCCTGCAGGGCACTTGAAACAAATCTACTGCAATAATGATCCACGAGTTTTCTCTGTTAGGCCTTGTATGAACAAACACATTCCTAGACAGGAAGAAGATAGTGGTCAGGCCGTCTGTACGTACAGGTGCAATCACACTCACCGCCAGCCATTACTGACCTCAGGCCAGAGAAATCAATACAGCAACCACCTCCATTTAAACACACAAAGAGTATACCAAACCATAAAACACTCCATCAAAAGCAAATATTGTGCCTGGATGTTTGCATGGCGTGTTCCCTCTGGCTCGGACATGGTCTATTTCCTGTTATAAATGGTTGACCTTTGAGAGCGAAACAGAGACCCCAGTGGGATTCGGGAAAAGTGGGAGCGCTGGGCAGTGTGAATGAAAGAATAATGTCAAGGCACCGGCAAAGCACAAAAAAAATTCAGCCTTATGTAACATAGCATAAGATCTTTTGCAAAAATATCAAGATGTTTTTTTTTTTTTTTTTTGGAAGAACATTTGAATGTCTCTAGCCCATACAAATCTCATGGATATCTCTGGGGCCCCCAGTGACCTCCTTAAACTGCCCCAAGTCAAAGAGTCCACCCCAATAACAATCCATGTGATTTTCTTGCACCGCACAGAAGAGAGACACATCTCTGATGCATGGTAAAATACGTCAATGACAAGTAGTTGTTTGCTTCAGTTCCATACACACTGCATAACATTTTTGTAAATGCGATTGTCACTACCTGCATTTTTCAGGAGTTAATTTGAGTAAAAGGCTAATTGACAACCGAATTTAGATGCAGTGTGTACGTGGCCATAGATAAACAACATAGCGAACACAAAAAAATCAACAATTGAAATAAAGCTGAAATAATATAAAATATAAATATCAGATGAAAAATTAAACAAAAATTAGTGATGTTGCCTTTAAGTTGAAGTACTAAAATTACTAAAACAATAACTGAAATAAAAATAAATAAAAGCTAAACAGAAATATTTCAAATAACAATATTACTAAATATATAAAATATATTACAATATTACTAAAACAAACTAAAATGAAAACTGAAAATATAAAAATAAAAGCTAATTCAACATATTAATAAACATTATAATACTATAAATAATATTTTTAATATTATAAATAATATATTTTCTGGTGCTGAACTGAACATTCATACTAAACACTAGACCTTTAAATACATAAGAGGAACATCATCACAACCTGAGAATAAGTGCACAAACATGGAAACTGGCACATACGCTCAACATTCAGGCACAAATACTGTACATAAAAAAAAAAAGAAAGGATGGTCAGCAAAACAATGAGGGGTGTATTTAAATGCATCCAAACACCCAAATGGATGTATAAATATTTTAAATGTCCTACATGTGGTCATTAATATTGCAGCAGCATTAAAAATCAGATCACTTAATCTGTATGGGATCAATATTAACATTTTTAGACATAAAACATTCATGGTTACTTATTTTAAAAGCATATTACTCTGTGTCTTCATATACCATTTTCAAGTAGGAGGTTGTCTTAAAAAGTGACATGTTTGTTTGTGTTTGTGTTATGACAGCCTTCAAAATCTACCGAGGGTGTCAGGTCACGGGTCAGTAGATGAGTTGACCTTCATATCAGTCCAAAGAAAAACACGGAGACAGAGAACAGACAAAAAGAGAGGGACAAATGGATTAAGAAAAACCAAAAGAGGGAATAACAAAATCTTTTCTAAAACCACTGAGCGAATTCCATCCACCTAAATATATCTGGACGTACTGTGTATGTGTGCGTCCAGCTGTCAGTATTTGTATGGAAGTAAGTCCCTCATATGTGCCAGGGTCAGAATATGCCCGTCATGAATGCGTTGAGTCATCTAATAACATAACTGCTGTCTTTCTCAAAAAGAAAGGCAAAAGGAAAAGAGTTGACAGAAGGGAGGAAGGCTGCGAGATGAATGAGTGACAAAGTGGGAGGTGAGATGCCAGAAAGAAAAAAGATGCATTTTCAAACACATATAATAGAGCTGACATTTCCTGCCAACTAAACTCAAGAGTGTTGTCATTTCATATCGACATGATAATGGTTTTGAGAAATACAATTCTGCATCCACTGCGGACTGTCAAATATGACCTGGTCATCACTTCAAATGAGATGTGAACCATGATCAAGCTATTCTGACTTTAAGCAAGTAGAAGTCATCATTTACTCAACCTCATGTCAGTATGACAAAGGAGATACTACTATGCGTTAGTGGATGCAAGTTAAACTTCATGTTCCTTAAACTTCATAAGTAGTGGTCAGCTTTAGCTTTATCTAGTTAAAGCTGCAGTCCGTAAGTTTTGTCTCTTTGTCGCCATCTCTGTTTGAAACCTGCACTTGCAGTAATTTGTGGAATTATCATCCTTACATGGGTTGTGCATCGGCACGGCTCCTCAGTGTGGATGAATCGCAGTCACCGCAACGGTGTGAATATTCACTGTACATCCGAATCACAGATTCTACATCTTGGAAGTATGACCAAAATAAGAATTTTCACTGGAAAATGTCAAGTAAGTAACATTATAGAAAAACAAAACAAAAAAACATTACAATAAATCGTGCTACCCATGGTCAATAAATCTTCGCTTAGCTCATATCACATCAAACTGTGCAAATTATTATTATTGTTATACTTTGTTCTCAAATTGTTAAAGTCAACAACATCAGCATTGTGTGACTATGTGCATTTAATGTGCATTAGCATTACCTGTAGATTTCAATTTCTGTGCAGTCTAATCTCTAATCATTTGGACCTTTCTGGATTACAATCCAACATCAAAATAATAAGTTTAATTATTCCAGCTGTTGTGAGAAAAGACTATAAAATGATCCACTACCAGCAGCTTCCTCACCATAGATTGTATGCGATCCTCACTTTCGATATAGTCTACTAGGGCGATATTAGGGCTGGGCGATATATCTCATGCGATTGTCACTCGCATTTCGTCAGTAAAGCCGGTTCCCTGATTACCGCTAAATCGCCATCACCTGCTTTCAAATGGAGCGGCATTTAATAGACAGAGCCGTAGTTCACTGATAAGCTACGCAATATCACGTTCATTATCGAAGGCGATTCATCTGCGATAATGAATGCGATATTGCGTAGCTTGTCAGTGATCTACGGTTCTGTCTATGGATTATGGGTTTGTAAACGTAAGTATCTGTCAGCATATGAGCTATAAACTAAGGCTAAGTATACACTACATATTTGATATGTAGAGTTTGGAGTGTTAGGTGGTCTGCATTTTTTGTTTTACTTTTGAGGTGATTCACCGCCTGAAAAGGTTTGGTAACCACTGCACTATTACGACAGAATTACTGAATAAACCCTAAAATAATTCCATATATTGAAACAGCTGTGTTGAAGAACCTCAATTAGGAGAACATTACTAGAGTCATTAACATCATTATCCAGTTATGAAAGAAGCTTTTAGATCATTAAAAACCTCCTAAATATTGATGAGACATTTTCTGTTAACGTAAGGCACATTTTGCATCTTGTTTTCCGGCATCTCCTGCACACAGATGAGCTGAATCACTTCAGCAGTTCATCAAGTTATCTCATTTCTGTACAGTAGTGGGGGTGGCAATATTCAGAGAACTCCATTATTGATTCTGGAAGCAAAGCTTGAGTATTAAAGAGGCCTGAGAGCACTGTGATGCAATTTGAGGTCAAAGTCCTGAGAGCTTGATGCATCTCCAACACTCCAGCAGATGGTGTGGGTTTAATACTGCTGCAAAGCTTCATGGGATTGAGAGGGTGCAGCATATTGATTTCTGTGTTGGCTGGTGTTCACCCTAACTGCAGATCTAAAGTCAGTGTTGCCCTTTAGCTTTAATGGTTTTGATTAGGATGGAGGCTGAGGAAATCATATCCTGCATCAGCACTTAAAGGCAGTTTTCCTGGGAGGTATTGATTTCTGGAGAAGGTTTGCATGGTGAAAAGTTCTCTCTTATTAACACAGTGCTGAAAGAAGCGAAAGCCAGACAGGGTTTCCACACAAGTCCTCGTCACCAAGTCTGGCAACAGAACTCAACCTCTAAAGCCAGAACATTAGTACTTCTCTAATGACTAGGTTGGGAACAGAAAACCAGGGTCCATTTTAAAAAAACGAGAGAACGGCGCAAGGCTGGTGGCGTGATTGCTAAAGAGCATCACCTGCGCACTGCACCGGTCTCGTATCTCTCACGGAGGAGCTCCGGAAGCATAAAAGGAGGAGCAACGACAGCGAGAGAGGACCAGGCCGCCTGGATTTATGTTATGTTAACATAAATACGAGATCGGTGCAGTGCGCAGGTGATGCTCTTCATCAATCACGCCACCGGCCTTGCGCCGTTCTCTCACGGCTCTCACCCCGCCCCGCTTGTCATAAACGTGCATCTTCAACAGAATGAAAATAGCGTGGCCAGTGTCGTCTGATTTATGAACTACAGACTCTTATGAGCCTTTTTTGGTGAATTATTATGAGTTGGTTGTTTTTAGTGATTAAAAACAAAGTGCAATCAGTTTAGTCGGATTACCAAACAAATGACTCTTATGAGCCAAAAACCCAGCACAGTGTAGTTGGATTCCCAAATGAATTACTCTTATCAGTTGGGTCTTTTTAGCAAATCAAAAGCATACAGTACCATCAAGCTGATGTCCTAATTTTGAACAAATTACTCTTATGCACTGGTTCTTTTTTAGCTAATCAAAAACATGCAGTGCAATCGGTTCAGTCTAATTACCAAACAAATGACTCTTATGAGCCATTTCTTTAAGTGAATCAGAAAAACCTAGTGTAATCAGTGTAGCTGGATTCCTGAACAAAATGGTAGGGTTAGTAGAATAAGTTGACATGTACTTGCAAAGTTATTTACTGCCATTAGAATGTCTAATGGAGACCATCAAAATAAACTGTTACCGCTGGTTCTTTAGAGAATCAAAAAGATCCAGCGCAGTCAGTGTAGTCTGATTGCCAAACAAAAGACTCTTATGAGCCATTTCTTTAAAGGATTAGTTCTTCAGAATTAAAATTTCCTGATAATTTACCCACCCCCATGTCATCCAAGATGTTAATGTCTTTCTTTCTTCAGTCAAAAGAAGTTAAGGTTTTTGAGGAGAACATTCCAAGATTTTTCTCCATATAATGGACTTCATATATAAATGCTAGTTCAGCCTAAAAATTTATAAATATATAATGGACTTCATATATAAATGCTCGTCTTGCACTAGCTCTGCGATGCGCCACACATTACGTAATCACTTTGGAAAGGTCACGCATGACGTAGGCAGAAGTACCGACCCAGTGTTTCAAAATATTTAAACATCCAGGATACACACACAAAAGTACCATTTTAAACAATAAACTAACACAAAGACATATAAAAATTTGTTATTCAACATACAACAAGTGTTGAACAGTCCTCCTCCACACTTGTAAACACTGGGTCGATACTTATGCCTACATCAAGCGTGACCTTTCCAAAGTAATTATGATTATTTGAGCTAGTGCAAGATGAGCATTTGTGGTTAAAAGTAAAAGCCCTGCGCAGTGTAGTTGGATTTCTAAACAAATGACTCTTATGAGTCATTATTTTTAGTGAATCAAGAACTTACAGAGCAATCGGTGTTGTCTGATTGCTGAATCCTGAACAAATGACTTTTTTCAGCCAGTTATTTTTAATGAACAGCGCAATCAGTCTAGTCTGATTACCGAAAATAAATATTACTCTTATTACCTATTTCTTTATGTGAAACAGAAAAACTGTGTAGTCAGATCGCCGAACAAATGACTCTTATGAGTCCTTTTTTTTTTAAGTCAATCAAAAACATAAAACACAATCAGTGTAATCCGATTACTAAACAAATGATTTTTATGGTTCTTTTTAGTGAATCAAAATGTTACAACACAATCAGTGTAGTCTCATTCTCAAACAAATTATTATGATGTACTCACTTTTTTAAATTGGATTATGTGAGTATTGTATACTGTTATATTGTTTACTTCTGATTTTGAATGAGTTTGATAGCGCTCCGTGGCTAACGGCTAATGCTACACTGTTGGAGAGATTTATAAAGAATGAAGTTGTGTTTATGCATTATACAGACTGCAAGTGTTTAAAAATGAAAATAGCAACAGCTCTCTTGTCTCCGTGAATACAGTAATAACCGAGGGTAACTTTAACCACATTTAACAGTACATTAGCAACATGCTAACGAAACATTTAGAAAGACAGTTTACAAATATCACTAAAAATATCATGTTATCATGGATCATGTCAGTTATTATTGCTCCATCTGCCATTTTTAGCTATTGTTCTTGCTTGCTTACCTAGTCTGATGATTTGGTTGTGCACATCCAGACGTTAATACTGGCTGCCCTTGTCTAATGCCTTTTATAATGTTGGAAACGTGGGCTGGCATATGCAAATATTGGGGGCGTACACCCCGACTGTTACGTAACAGTCGGTGTTATGTTGAGATTCGCCTGTTCTTCGGAGGTCTTTTAAACAAATGAGATTTATATAAGAAGGAGGAAACTATGGAGTTTGAGACTCACTGTATGTCATTTCCATGTACTGAACTCTTGTTATTTAACTATGCCAAGATAAATTCAATTTTTCATTCGAGGGCACCTTTAAGTGAATCAAAAAATTACAGCACAATCAATGTAGCCAGATTCTAGAACTAATTACACTTATGAGCTTCAACTATTATGATTCATTGAAAAAGCTGAATTTTTAATCTGACTCACAAACTTTTATGGCTGTTTTCTTCTATTTTCTGGAGACTGACAGTTCACATCCTCCTCAGTTTTCATCATATTAAAATGAGCACCAGAGACAATATACCAAACTTCTCCTTTTGTGTTTAGCAGAAAAGAAAGTCCTAGAGATAAATAGGCCTAAATGATGACAAAATGCTCAATTTTTAGGCTGAACTATCCCTTTAAAAGAATGTAAATGGCAAAAACAAACGCATTCCACTAGACTACAGTAGCCCTAAAGAAATCATTTACCTGTATGATTAAAAAAATATATCACTTCTCCAAAGGCAAAATCATTTGTTCTATAAACTAATTCTTTTCCAGTCATGTCGGTGGAGGTGAAATGCCTGAATATAAATGCCCTCTACTACTTTTTTCCACATCTCACCTGGCAGAAGACGGGTTTGTAGCTCTCTGAAAAAATGTGAGCTAGCTCCTCCGAGTCTTCAAAGTCTAGCGGCAGGCGATCCACGCATAGGCACTTGGAGTGGAGGTGGTCAGCAGAGGTCAGCTGATTGACGTCAGCCCACTGCACCATGAGTGCACGGTCACCCAGCGGTTTGCCCAAGAGTTCTGACCGTGCCCTGGAGGCCGAGTCCTTCTTCATGTACTCCACAAAGCCGTAGCCTTTGGAGTGGCCAGTAAGGTCGCTGTACACCAGGAAACAGCGCTCAATGTTGCCATAGGAACGCACCAGCTCCTGAAACTGGCCGGCAGTGACTGTGTAGGGCAGGTTGGTGACACACAGGAGAGAGTCCGTGGGCTGAAGCTGGACGGTGATGTCACGGCCTCGGACTGATGTCTGGTGCAGAGTTCGGATGGCATCCTGTGCCTGGTCACCATTTAGAAGGGTTACGAAGGCTAGTGAGACACACACACATACACACACAGACACAAAAAAACATTAATGAAACACTCAAAGAGCAATCAAATGAATATTGAGTGTAAAAAAACAACAAGAGTACAAGAGTATCACACCCTATGTGTGACACTAGAAAAAAAAAAAAACGAAAAATTGTGGATCACGCTGAGTCTAACAAACACAAATGGAAAAACTCATCAAACTTAAAAATTAACATACAGGCCAGAGAAAGACATCATAATATAACATCATAAACAAAATAAATTTGCAGCTTTATGTTAGTAGATGAATTTCTTTCTTTTTTTTCAGACTGTGAATGAGAGCGCACACACAGCACAACCTTAAAAAAGTGAAATTTCAGAGCAGACATTGTCACATTTATTATAATCACAATTTTAATGGACAAGTAATACATGTAATTCACAATGCATGGATATATACCATGTTCCTTCTATGACACTTTAAGTTGGCATGAAATGAAAATTCACCAAATGTATTTTCTAAATTCATGTTATTGATCTTTTTGTGAATGATTCATCTGTGCATGTTTCTTTTATATATTTATTTTTCATCTCATAAATTTTATGACGTATACAGGACTTAAACCTAAACCCCCACCCCTGTAAACTCAATTTCATCTGCCTCCATTTTTGAGCGCCATGCCAGAACCAAGTCCCAATCCTACATTTGATCCTATATTTTCTGATAATCCATTACACTTGGATGTATGTCACAATCTGGAATAAAAGATCTACTGCTACTTACGTTTCATCCTGAATTTGTATGAATATGAAAGCCTTATATTTCAATAAGACATATAAGAACATGTGAAAGCTAAAACTTCAATTTTACAAATTTTCTATATGGTTGGCACTTGGCAGATGGCTCTCAGTTTATGAACCTGATTAATTTCTGAAAACGTGCCAGTACGGTGAGCCTGTCATAAAATAATTCTTTAATTACCATTAAATTCAATTAAATCATGTAATTAACTTCACAAAAAGTCTGTTAATTTAATTATCAAACATAAAAGGATTCTACATTTTTAATAACAGGACAAATTGTTAAAAACTGTCACTCTTGCACAGGATTTTTTTTTTTTTGAGCAAAACATGTTCTGCATAAAATCTACATTACATATGTGAATTCTGTCTTTGAGCACAAAACCCAGTTTATGACATATATGCCATTATTTTCCAGTAAACTGTTTAGCAAGAACTAATTGAATGCTTTCCACCCCCTCAGGAATTAATCAGCCTTTTAACTGCTGCTAAACTTATAGTGCCCTTTATAATATACAGCCACAATCCTTTAAAACTACAGTAATCTTTTATTATAAATAGTAAATAACTACAGTAAAAAGTGTCACACAAGCCCTTGATCCATTGAAGTTAATCTCATTTATACTTCATTTTTTGTCCTTCTCCACCCCCCTTATTCCTCCCTTCCTTTTAACTAGAGTAAATGAAGCATAGCTGAGCATTTTCTTATCCGACAAAGATACAACGTGAACAAAGAACAGCTAACACAATAATCTTAGAAATCACAGCCACTTTACTGGTGACAGCGCTGAGACGGCCATTTTTTAAAACACAGGAACCTGATTATAGCTTTTGTCTCAATCGGTGACAGTTATTAGTTTTTTTTTTTTTTTCTTGGCTAAGTCGAGTTAGGGGGTTTGCGTGCTGGGGGCTTTATTGTAGCAGCACAAAGCCTATAATTCTTCTGCCATGAGACATCTAAAATTACTCATTAATGTACAGTGCAGTCATTAGTAAGCGCTAGATAGGGACCGACATGAAAATGACTAGCATGATGTGTCAACAGAAGATGACATTACTGTCTATTGCAGATCTTTTGTGACTTCTTTACGTCCGTTGTGGTCAGTATGAGTCCAGATCGAAGCGTTTATCATTGATTTCTGCAAACATCACGAGACAAAGGCGCAACAATTACAGCAATTATAAAGTTAAAATCACAGCGTTGAGCCTCCTCATCCCATGAGCATTGTCTGTGCTCTGTTTCCCCGTTCTTATTACACTCATTAGACTTTTCGTTAGCTCTGAGATGATAATATGCTGGGGAGGAGTAACACTCACTCAGCTACTGTAGTGTATGACATGAGCTCTACTCACACTGTGAGAGCTCATTGAGATTCATTAAGCCAGGGTGTGAAAGATCACAGCATTTAAAACAAGTACGGGCTTGTATTTGTTAGAACACGGGTTTAGATGATTGAAGAAGTTCCTTCTGTCCAGGCTAATGACCCTCACAAAGCATCATTCCAACTAACTGGCAAATCTCAAATCTCTACATGCACTAAATGCACTTCTTTAGCAATGTGAAAATGGACCTACTGTCATAAAATTACATCTTCATACCACAGAGTGCTTTACTGCATACATGGTGTAAAGTGTAAGCATCTAGCCAACACCTTAGGCATGTGTGCCACTTTTAGCAGGTGGAAGGGTAAACATTGGCACACATGCTAAAATAGAGAGAGAGAGGTATACTACATGATTATTATTTGACTACATTTTGTTGATTTTGGAAATTGATTTTGCACTCACAGAGTGCAAAAATTAGTACAAATAGGCTCTGCCAAGTAAAAATAAATCAGAACAAGCGCAAGATTGATAAACTGACCATCGCTGCCTTAAGTAACATGCATGATTCAAATCAAAAACATACAAACTGCCCGACCATTGTACGTCAGGGGATAGTTTATCACCAAAAAACTTGTAAAGTTTATCTGATGCTCTTATATGACCAAAATTCAAAAGTAGGTTCAGTATGAATTTTTTTTGTGTTTTTTTTTTTTTTGAAAGAAATACTTCTATAATTCAACAAGGAAGACCTATTACTTATTTTTTTAACAAACCTTGTTAAAAAAATTATATTTCAAATAAAACTAATAATTAATAAATGTTCTTTTAAATTTTCTATTCATCAACAAATCCTGGAAAAAAATGTATCACTGTTTCCACAAAAATATTCAGCAGCACAACTGTTTTCAACATTAATAATAAGAAACCAGCATATTAAAATAATTTATGAAGGATCATGTGACACTGAAGACTGGAGTAAAGATGCTGAAAATGCAGCTTTATTCAGAGGATTAAATTACATTTTAAAATATATTAAAGTAGAAAACAGTTATTTTAAATTGTAAAAATATTTCCTAATATTACTGTAGTTTTAAATAAACAAACGCAGTCTTGGTGAGCATAAGAAAAAATATTAAAAAAATATTATATACTCCAAATGTTTGAATGGTATTGTGGAATATTCTTTACATTAAGCCACCAAAGCTAAAATATAAGAACAAATCATGATATTTCAGACCAAAAACTCTTACCAGTCATAAAAAAGTTAAAGTTTGGTACATTTCTCGTCCAAAAATGCTGTATATTCAAATCTTCATTCTACAAATCACAAAATATGAGTGAAATCCCAGAAACGCCTTTGACGTGCACTATCCCTAATCTGCCTACTAAACACTGTAGCAATGTGAATGAGGATTCATCCACTGTGACACAGAAACAATCACTGTGGTTCTCGACAACTAGGTCTGTGGCAAAGAGCAGACGACGCAGCTCAGCCCTGGTATTGTGCTCGTTATGGCTTGTTAGGCTCCGTTCAGACTGGGTGTCGTTACCAGATGGCTGCAATATCTTAGCAGACCAAGGCCATCAGAGCCAGGCCAAGTTTGGGTCCTTCAGGCTGTGCATTGACAGAGTGTCCTCCCCCCACTAGCTGCCTTCAGCGGCAGAGCGCAAACAAGCCTTCCCCTGCTGCTTTACAGGATGTCAATTATCAAGCAGTCAGGCAGACGCACATGCACACTATCACAAACACGCAGACAGACGCTCCGTGATCCAACTACTGCTTTATGGCATGTCAACTGGCAGGTCAGAGCTACACAAACACATGTGCATACCTGTAGTTCCCGAATGCAACTATATCAATTCTAAGGTCACATGACCTTACATTATATTTAACGGTACAACACACACACACACAAAGATTTTGGCGTCCACCTGCTATATCTCAGCATGTCAATTACCAATGAAAACACCCAACAAAGCTGACAGCTGCCATACTGTAGATCTGGAGTATTCTGATGAAGATACAAAAGAACAAATTATCTATTGTGTAAAAACAAGCTTTGGAAATTAATCTGTTTCTTTTTAAAACAATAGAAGGACCAAATAGTTCATAACATTTGGTCCTGTTAATGGTTCTTAGGCCATTGCAGATGCAACAGCGGGCCAAAATTCTCTCTGAATAAGTTCATTTAAAACGTGCAATGACTGTGTAGAACCAGTGATCAGCACCTGATGCATGCTGTTAATGTATGGAATACACAGATTTTGGTAATATTAAACAGAAGTTTCGCTGGATTACTTGTTCATCCTAGATTTTTTTTCAATTCCATCACAATCAGCTTTTGCTTGCATAGATTTGTATTCTTAAATCCCTTAGTCCAGTACTCAGGACAGGGGGTTGTTGATGAAAAAATGCATGTTACGCAACAGTATATTGGATCCATGCACAAGTGGATCTTAAAGTGACAGCAGCCTAATAAACATGTTAATCAAAGAACAAAAGACAGAGAAAATCACTTGCCGCTCTTGACTGAATAACATTTGTAAACTTTAATTGTAAGCATTAATCTGTATTTAATTTTTACAATGAAAACTATCCAGTGTTATTTTAAATTTGATTACTTTAATTTCTGTAGTATTTCTTACCTAAATACTACTATTAGACCCACCTGAAAAAAATAAAAGCCATGTTTATTTCATTTGTCTCTTTATTCTTTTGTATTAATTTGTGCTATTATTTGCAATTTGTTTATTTGTTCTTATTTTATTACTGTTTACTTGTCTCTTTTTTTGTAAATGTAGTTCAATGATTGAAATAAAGCCTCCATGTGTGTAAGCTATTACAACAAAATAACCCAAATTATTTAAAAAAATTATGAGATAATAACAAATGATCTGTATGGCAGTATATATAGCAGTTTTCCCAATGGTATCGAATATCGATATTTTTTTAAGGTATTGTATCAAAGTTGGAAATTCCAAATTAATTGATAATCTGCCCCTTAATCATAATTTAGGAATTTAAGGAACAAAACTTGTTGTTTAACTGCCTCTAGTGTTCATTTTAGCTGAAAACTGCAGTGAATTTTATGTCCATTTTTGGAGTTTTGCAAGAATGTAGGTAGAGGCACATTCTTTCAATGAGCCTATGTTGAAAAATTCGCCACCATTATCATGGGGTGTCCTAAATAAAATCTCCTCACACATACACAACATCCAAAAAAGATCTGAAAAACCCTTGCATATAAGTCAAAATACAGAAGCATGAAGTAAATGACAGCGCTATTTTCATTTCCAACCAGGCAGCAAAGATCTCCGATAATGGAACGGTTAAATGCTAGCATTACCCAGCCTCAATATTCAAATGTGTTCTGCTCTTCAGCAGCCACGACTTTGGCCTTTGTCCTCTTGTGTGTTCATGTTTGAGTGTAAGAGTGTGTGTGCTCCTTCTCCAAAGCCGCCTACATTTGCCACTGCATCAATTAATGATGATCTCCTTCTGCTTTCCCAGCATCAGTCATCTGGCTGAAGTGGTTGTCGGGCCGAGCAGTAACTCCCACACGCTCCCGTAAAAAGCCCCTCTAAAGCTTCAAGTGGACAACGAGACCCCCACGCCACTATTGGATCCATTTGCGGCCCCCTCTCTCGATCTTCCTCATCTGTGAGATTGAGATGCATGCTGGGTGATTGTTCTGATAGAGTGCTCATGCTGTTTGAATCACGTACATCTGTCACCTAAATACATGCATCGCTTAAATAAAGGGGTCTAAATCTTATGAAACCTGTGAAGATCAAGTCATAATTTCACCTCAAAAACACCACTACAGAAAACAGAAATCCTTTTAGTTTAAATAAAACACAAAAACAACTCCTTCTCAACACTAATGCCAAAAATACACATTTTAAATTGTGAAGTATTTCTACATCACAGTAGTATTTGTCATACTGCCTTTATACTGACTTAAAAACAAATAAAAAATCATGACTGCAAGCTGAAGAATGGGAAAAAATAATAATGATAATAATAATTTGAGGTGACTTAATTAAAGGCACTTAATTGTCATTAAAATAATATAAAATAGGCCTAAATCGTTGTTAAAAGGTTTCATTTTTTAAGCATTCTTTAACATGTTTTTGTGAGATTCACCCAAATTCTTAACCACGATTATATATTCCAGTGTCAGCTGGGCAAAACACAATGCTCATCTCCCAATTTGTGATTCTCGAAGGACAACTACAACAAGACATGAGCCAAAAGAGTGGGCAGCCATTTCCGGTGTGTTTCCCTCATAGATCACGCGTGTCAGATAGCAGCAGTTTTTAACGCCTATGATTTGTCACTGTACATGCTGATGAACTGTCCGTTGGGAGCGAATGCAAACACTCACACGGCAATTAATTTCAGGGCTGTAAATCAGTCATTTAGAAACTGGGCACAGCAAACAACAGCGAACATAACAAGAATTGAGGCGTGAAATGACAGCATGTGGGCTTCTAATGGTGTACTTCTCCTCCCTTTGGGACTTGAATTCAGCTGTTATCTGTGCTGTCTCTCTGTGTGATAAGCCACTGTTGAGAGAGATCAGTAAAGTGCTGTCACAGGCATGAGAAGAATCCTGAGATGCTGAACTGATGGCTGAGCGGTTTTATGCTATTGTCTGCATAAACGTCCATATTTGAAGGATCTGTATGTGATCTGTGGGAGGCATTGTATTTTAAATATGTTACTACATCCAGGACTGACAAAGTAAAAAAAAAAAAAAAAAAAATATTCTGAAGTGAAGAGCAACTGTTCAAAGGAGTATAATGTTGTAGTCACCCATTGGTTCTTGTAAGAAGCTTGCAGGGTGAGCATTAGGCTAGCTTCAAACTAGCAGAAATCTTAATACAGGATCAAGCTGTTGTTCTGTATAATATAATATGTGCTATTAAGCTTCTCCGCCATTGTCTGAGCAGCTGAGAACCTCCATAAATTACCTCTTTCTATGACCTCATATCAGTCGTGACTAGCTTCACCTTGTAAATGAACACAAAGGCAATGCTACAACAAAAAGCAAAAGGGTCTAATCACTTGATTAGACACCTTGACATATACTAGGACACATGGCACATACACACACACAAAAAAAAGCTTCACAAAAGGGCCTATATGCGCCCCTCTAGATCACACCTAGTGAAGTAGCCCATGAAAGGCCAGAACATTGATGGCCTATCAAAAATAATTGGGCAAAATCTGCAGGGCTGTACGTGAGCCCTTATATATTATGAGGCTGAATGAGGATAAAAATGAACGCAGAGGCAGACTTTTATCAAAGAAGACTGCCAACGGCGTGGTCACTGAGGCAGCTTGAAAGCACTCTACAGACATTTCAACTGCATTAGTCCGAAAGAAAAGTGTCAACTGACAGTTAATAGGTGAGATCTGAGGACCTCAACACAGATAGGATTGCAACTGTAAAACAGTAAAAAAAAAATAAATAAATAATAATTTAAAAAAAAAAACAGCTTATAACAAACACTTTCTTCAGAACTTAAATTTCAAGAACTATCCACATCATGCCACCTCTTGCTATGCAAAGTATTTTTGATGCTGTTCACTTTATTTAAACAACTTATTTTGATTCAACACCATTGTATTAGGTTTCTGTTTCAAATTTAATTGCTTCATGTTAAAGTGACTTGAAACGATTACTTTTTGACTTAAATTCATGTTTTCATATTACAATAACATGTTTCAATCAAGTAAACTCAACCAGGACTCAATCAAACAGGATTTTCACTTCCCATCATGCTTTGCAAATGGGTTGATCTGGGAGTAAATGTGAAAAAAAAAAAGTGTTATTTTAAGCAGTTTTTTAGCAACATGAGAAAATGGAGAGACATTTTGAATGTTTACTGTTCTATTATGTTGGTATTTAAAAGTTTCTGTTATGTTAATAGTTTTGGGGTTACCATTGTGGTGAAGTGTAGGACATGTGCTTGGGTTGAAGACCTGCTATATAACAATTGAATTTGTTTTAATAATAAAAACAGCTATTTGGGCATGCCATAGATGAATAACACCATCCTTTGGCTAACACCTAACAATAAGTGTCTTTATAGAGTAAAGATTTTGTAAAAGTTGTGAAAATTTACTAAATAAACTAATCAGTAAAACTGGATTACTTGTTTTAATTTCTGTTTGAGGATAATTAAACTTAATGGTTTTGGACAAAATTAAGAATGTTAACCTGATTCAACTAAATGGCATTGAGTTAACCGTATGTAATAAATTTAAGTTAACTGAAATAAATAATGTTAATTAAATGCAACATAACCAAGTTACGTGGAACCTGTTGACATAAAAAAAATAAGTAAATCCAACATATCATTTTTTTGAGTGTTAAAAAGCCTGATTGTACACATAAATACATTTAAAATCTAAAATAATGTGGTATTATAGCAAAATATAAAAAAAGTAGATGATTACTGATTTATCCAATTAAATTATGCTGCCTTTTACAATTAAATTACACAGTAAAAAATGACCGTGATTTTAACAGTAAAAGACTGTAAAAATGCTACGGTGAAAAACAGTTAATTGGTTTACAGAAAGTTTCCGTACTATATACAGTGGTGCTCAGAATTATTGGCACCCTTGGTAAATATGATCAAAGATGACTGTAAAAATAAATCTGCATTGTTTATCCTTTTGATCTTTAATTCATAAAATGAGTAAAAATCTAACCTTTCATTGAAGGAAAAGAATTGAAAGTGGGGGGAAAATCACATTATGAAATAAATGTTTTTCTCCAAAACATGTTGGCCATAATTATTGGCACCCCTAGAATTTTTTATGAGTAAAATATCTCTGAAGTATATTCCCAGTCATATTTAAATTTTTTTAGCACACCAGGGTGATCATGAACATGAAACTGTCCAGCCATGACTTCCTGTTCCACAGGAGAATAAACATGAGGAAACACAAAGGCCAAATTCCCGTAACCATTCATCACAATGAGTAAAACCAAAGAATATAGTTATGATGTGCAGCAAAAGATTGCTGAGCTTCACAATATAGAATGTAGCTGTAAGAAAATAGCTAAAGCATTGAAAATCCCCTTTTCCACTATCAGGGCAATAATTAAGAATTTCCAATCAACTAAAGATGTTACAAATCTGCCTGAAAGAGGTCATGTGTCTAAATCGTCTTAATGCACACTGAGGAGGAGAGTTTGAGTGGCCAAAGACTCTCCAAGGATCACAGTTGGAGAATTGCAGAGATTAGTTGAGTCTTGAGTCTCAGAAAGTGATAAAAAAAAATATCAAACAGCACCTACATCCCCACAAGTTGTTCAGGAGGTTTTCAAGAAAAATCCTCTGCTCTCATCCAGAAACAATCTCCAGTATATTAAGTTGTCAGACATGAGTGGAACTTCAAACGGGACTGGCTTCTATGATCAGATGAAACTAAAAAAAAAAAAGAGCTTTTTGGCAGCAAACTCACCAGATGGGTTTGGTGCACACATGGATAAAAAGTACCCCATGCCCACGGTTAAATATACTGCTGGATCTTTAATGTTGTGGGCCTATTTTTCTGCTGGAAGTCCTGGACATCTTGTTCAGATATATGGTATCATGGATTCTACCAAATATCAACAGATAAAAAAATCTATCTTCTGCTAGAAATCTTATAATGAGCTATGGCTGGATCTTCCATCAGGACAATGATGAATGTCACTGAGCACAAAATGAAGCTTCTGCCATGGTCTTCCCAGTTCCCTGACCTGAACCCTAAAGAAAATGAGTGAAGTGAACTGAAGAGAAGACGCACCAACATGGAGCTGGGAATCTGAAGGTTCTGGAGAGATTCTGCATGAAGGAATGGTCTCTGATCTCTTGTAAGGTGTTCTCCAAACTCATCAGGCATTATAGAAGACGAATCAGAACTGTTTTCTTGGCAAAAGGAGGTTGTAAAAACTATTGAATAAAAGGGTGCCAATAATTGTGACCAATGTGTTTTGGATATAAACATTTATTTCATAATGTGACTTTCCCCCCACTTTCAATTCTTTTTCTTCAATGAAAGGTTAGATTTTTGCTAAGTTTATGAATTAAAGATCAAAAGGATAAACAATGCAGATTTATTTTTACAGCCATCTTTGATCATATTTACCAAGGGTGCCAATAATTCTGAGCACCACTGTACGGTGAATAACTGTAATAGGTCTAACGGTACATTTAATGTAATTTTACAGTAAAATACCATTAAATTTACAGTTCCTGGAAATAAAAAATAACAAGTCATTGTATAATTTACAATGAAAAACCGTAAAATGACTTTCCCACAATTCCCTTCGTGACACTTCACATTTGATGCATTTTCATTGAAATAACTGTTTCTTAGTTTTTCTTAGTTTTTTCTAATCAGTTATGTTCATTAGGGTTTTATGTTACATCTAATGTTGTTAAATTAATGTTTATTGCATTTTCAAAATTTCATGTGTGTTACCATGATGGTGTTTAGTGTGATTGGTGATTAGTATTGTCCTTCTCAGCATGTGGAAAAGCTGCTTGTGATGAACTTTGATTCATCATGTGACTCTCATCACCACTGTGTTTGGTGGTTGTCAGTGTATTACAAAAGTACAAAACTGACATTGGTACTTCAATAGGTTGATAAATTAACATTATATCAGTTAATGAAATACAGTTTTTACCATAAATTTAACAGAATTTTTTTTACAGTGTGCAAAATAAACAGTTATGAACCGTAATTATTACAATATAAACCTTTAAATTATACAGTTTTGAACTGTAAAACAGACAGCTGTCCCGTTAAACCTAAAACGTTGCTACCGTATTTTTTACGGTAAACTTCTGGCAACCACAGCTGCCGTTTTTTTTTTTACCGTAAATTTTTTTTTTTTTACAATGTATGATGTCCTGAGAGGGAAAAGCCAGTTTTGTGCTTGATTACAAGTATGCATTTTAAATTATCAGTTCTCCAAAAGCATTTGAAGCAAATGACTGATGTCAAAGGCACTGTGTGTAATTTTTTAGATGTTTGTAGATGTTTTTCCTATCTAAGCTTAACTCGCAGATACATCTATAAGTAAGCCTTTCTTAGGTTAATTCCCTGAAAAAAAATAAGCACTGTGACTTTTTGGCACAATCAAAACATTGCTAATGTGTTTTGTTTTGTTTTGTGCAGAGGAGGTCGATAATACCTGGAGAAAGCCAACTGTTTACATAACATTGTTTGAAATGATAAGTTACATGTAAATTCCAAAATATAGCAATTATTTATGTAGTTTTGCATCAATGTTAACTAGGACTATTGAGCCGGTGTGGTTAGAGCCGAATCAGCGTAAGCTCTTTTGATCCGCATGTGTCTTCATTATAGGACAGTGCAGTTTAAACAAAAGTCCCATTGTTTAACTTTTTCCCATGCCCACCGCATCCATTGTCATTTTGCTGGCTGTCCGGAACACCACACATTCCTTCAGAATTCCATCACGGAATGGATGCCCCTATTGAAACAAGTGAGTTTTTTTTTAGTTCTATAACTATAGAGGATGGGAAAATCTAGTGCGGCTGGGTTCTAAGTGTTAAATTAACAGGCTTTGTTTCATAATGCGCCGCCATTAACAACTGCTCTCAAACCGCGGAGCCAATTTGTTGTGCTCACTGATGCGAATCTTGAGTAAACTTTGCATAGGAGATGGAAGATAAATATTCTTCATTACCTAAAGAGATGAAGCAACAGCCTGGAGCAAATCCCTCTACGAGAGTGTGCACCTCCACACACACTGTCTGTTGTTTTGTAATTACAGGGAAAAACGTCTTCACAAGCCACACTTACCACCTCCATTAGAAGCAAAAATAAGAACACAAAGTAGACTTCACATGCATTATTTTACTGGAAAAGCTATGCAGACATATAAATGGGAGGGAGAGACAGAGGAAGGTGTAATCCCTAATGGTCTTCCCAGACACTGACAATTCAATTAAATGTACTAGTGTGTAGGTTTTCTTGTATTACTTTTTTCTCTGCACTTTTCTCCAACTGCAGTGAGTCTGTACTTCCACATCACTCCTGAGTGCAATAAAGACAGCAGCTGTCAGTGCAGAAATACAAAAACTAAACAATAAACCTATGCAGGATTATTACTGATAAAAAACTAAAACATTTCATCCATAAGAGACATGAATAAAAATAAATAATTGAAAACTTCAGTCCTTTTCTGTCTTCCTGACCTTCTGTCTTCTGTATTTGAGTAAAAGCGCTTTATGCTGCTAAAATTTTCTTCTTATTTCTAACACAGAAAAAAAAAATAGCATTTCAGAAAAAAAACTACTTAAAAAAGGTTAGTAAATGTAATTTTATTCTTAAAGGGGTGGTTCAGTGCGATTTCACTTTTTTAACTTTAGTTAGTGTAATATGTTGCTGTTTGAGCATAAACAGTATCTGCAAAGTTACAGCGCTGAAAGTTCAATGCAAACAGAGATATTGTCTTTTAAAGTTATGGCAGTTTAATGCCTACAAAAAACAACCGGTTTGGACTCCAACAAGCTTCTTCCCGGGTTGGTGACATCATAAACCCTGCAAAACACCACCCCCGGGAACACGCAACAAAGTGGGCGAGGCCATGTGGCGCAGCATAATGAAAGCGGAAGAGTTGTGTACACCGGGCGCAAGCGACACGTCAAAAGATAATAGAACCCATTATAATCTGTGATATTTTCTACACTGGATGCAGCGCTGAAGACAGCTTCCAGAATCTACACGAGTTTAATGCTGGATTTGCACAAAGGCTATTACTGAAAGATGAAGCAGTTCCCACTTTAAAAGTGCCCTAGAACCAGTTTTAACAAGACGTAATGTAAGTCTAAGGTGTCCCCTGAACGTGTCTGTGAAGTTTCAGCTCAAAATACCCCATAGATTTTTTTTTATTAATTTTTTTAACTGCCTATTTTGAGCCATAATTATATATGCACCGATTCAGTGCATGGCCCCTTTAAATCTCGCGCTCCCCCGCCCCCGAGCTCTCAACTGCCTTAACCAGCATAAACAAAGTTCACACAGCTAATATAACCCTCAAAATGGATCTTTACAAAGTGTTCGTCATTCATGCTGCATGCATGCATCGATTCCTGTGAGTATAGACCTTATTTACCAGAGAAACAAGCGCGCCGCCATCTTTATAAAATTGTCTTTGAACTTCCGTTTTGCGGTAGCTCTGTACATTTCTATGGCATCGCTGTCAAAGAATAATTAGTTGGTTAAGTGGATTTACTTGTTGTAGAGTTAATGAAAGTTATCATGAGCATTGTTATGTTTAAAGCAGATGTCTTAACAAATGTCAGTAGATCGGGAAGAGTTTAAAACGAGCAGTTCATTCATAAATGTAATATCGCTGTGGAAATACAAACCGGAAGTCAAAGGACAACGAGCGCAACGCTGAAAAGGGGCGGGGCTACATAAGGTCTATAGTATGTTGGATTTGGATGTTTACATTTGGATGTTTATATTTGGATGTTTACATTTGATTCTGAATGAGTTTGAGGCTATGCTCCGTGGCTAACGGGCTAAAGTTAACATTACACACTGTTGGAGAGATTTATAAAGAATGAAGTTGTGTTTATGAATTATACAGACTGCAAGTGTTTAATAATGAAAATAGCGACGGCTCTCTTGTCTCCGTGAATACATTAAGATGCAAATATTGGGGTCGTACATATTAATGATCCCGACTATTACATAACAGTCGGTGTTATGTTGAGATTCGCCTGTTTTTCGGAGGTATTTTAAACAAATGAGATTTACATAAGAAGGAGGAAACAATGGTGTCTGAGACTCACTGTATGTCATTTCCATGTACTGAACTCTTGTTATTCATCTATGCCAAGGTAAATTCAATTTTTCATTCGATGGCACCTTTAAAAGCAGAAGCTTCTGTTTATTGGCTTCAAACTGTAAGTACGTTTTATTGTTTGTACATGTCTTTTAAACATATAGTTCTGTTGCTATTTTTGGTTGTATCAAGGACATATACAAAGAGCAACTCCTTTTGCTTCGCTAGCCAGTTAGCTAAATTCTAGTGCATACTTCTCCAACAAACTTCTATGTTCATAGACAAACAGTTGTTCATGCTACAAATTAAATGCTACCTTTACAAAAATGCTACAACCTCAGTCATGTATTCGGCTACAGTAAAGCTTTAATCAGGTTAAAACCGTATATTGAAAGCTAACAAACAGCAGTGACAGCATATCTAAACACTTTGACACAAATACAAAATGAAATACCATTCATAAATGTCCTTTAAAAGCCGCGATTGCAGAGGTTCTGTGTGACCTTCTTCATTTGGGTCTAATTCAGCCTTAATTTGATACAGCAATATAGATGCCATTATTTACATTTCCACTGAAGCATGTAACAACGAATGGTAAGGGGCGTGCCGTTTCTGGACGTTTCAGCGAATCACGATACACTGGGCCAGCTACCAACCTGCTAACCAATCTGAGCACATTGCGTATTTCGGAGGGAGTGGCTTCATAGAAGCAGGAGGTCAAACGAGCCGTTCATATGACAGTGGAAACAGAGATGTAGAATAAAGGTAAAATATATGAAAAATACAGCGTTTTCAAAAAAACAAAGCATTAAGACATGTTAAACTGTGCCCCAAAAACACAATCAAGCCTAGAAAAAAACACTGAACCACCCCTTTAATGTCTTCAAAAACATTCCACTGTATATAATAATAATAATAATATAAAAATATTAAATAAAAAAAGACAATCATTGAATGAATTTAAAAGGCTGTGGGATGGGATGGGTAATTTTTTTCTTGTAGGCCTTGTGGCGACCAGGGCGGGCGAGAGCCGTGAGGGAATGGCGCGAGGCCGGTGACGCAAGTGATAACGAGCATCACCTGGGAGGCGCACCGGCCTTGAGTCTCTCACGGAGGAGCTCCGGGAGCATAAAAGGAGGAGCGACGACCGTGAAGGACGAGAGAGGACCAGGCCTGGACTTTATTTTATGTTTTATTATGTTTGTGTGGCCGGCAGACGTCCACGAGGGTCTGCCGGCATTACTTTCGTTTTGTTCTTTGTTTATTTTGAATTAAACTTTTGATGAATGTTCACCGGTTCCCGCCTCCTTCTTCCCGTTTACGAACTGTGTTACAGGCCTATATTATTTTATGTTCTTACATAATCTTTAATCTTAGCATTTATTGATAATAGCACTTTAACTTTATTTGAATTGTCTATAGGCAACATCATGTGCAACACAATATAATAGTGGTAGAATATAGGTTAATAATCATTTCTTAGTTACGCACTTTTTGCCATCTAATTCAAAATAAAATATTAATTCATTAATAATATCGAATTCTGATAATCCTTCATTCTAAATGGTGGCGGGTGGAGCTACTGTATGAGGTTTTACCGACAGTTTGAGGATCCACTGGAGTTACAAGGTTTAGTCACAAGCTCTAGTATAAAGCTATTTAGTATAAAGTTCTATTCAAGCTCTGATATAAAGTATAGTTTAATTTTTTTTTTTAAATAACGTTATTAACTGGTATTTTTCTAAATCAAACTGTAAAAATGTTAAAACTGTAATGTTATAGAAGGAATGTATGAACAGAAATGTTAAAATACTGATTATGCTCAGAGTGAACTGATTTGAATCGTTTTGTTTTAAGCCCTGCACAGAGGTGGAGCGTTCGATTGCAGTGCATTTTTTATGCCTGCAAAACGCTGCCACTTGGTGGAATTGTCCTAGGCTCCTGTCCAGGGCCTGTAAGTTCACTTCGTCTCTGACGGCAAAGGCTTACAATGCCGCTGGACAGGCCGCCTCCTCCCTACATGCCATGGTCATCCTGTAGGTCCATCAGGCCAAGGCACTCATAGACCTGCACAAGAGTAGTTCTGAGCTGGGATTGATGCAGGAACTCTCAGAGTGACCAAGTGGATGTAGTGGA
Organism: Megalobrama amblycephala; assembly: GCF_018812025.1. NCBI lineage: Eukaryota > Metazoa > Chordata > Actinopteri > Cypriniformes > Xenocyprididae > Megalobrama > Megalobrama amblycephala. Next base: position 19,273,108 of record NC_063051.1, read on the forward strand.
TGGTAAGTCTTTGGGAAGCACGACCTGATCATCAGGTTCCTCAGAGGCACCAAGAAGTTGTATCCTCTTATGCCACGTCTTATTCCCTCATGGGATCTCTCACATTACCACGTTAGTGGTCCAGGAACGCAATCTCTGGCTGAGCGTTGCCGAGGTGAGAAAAGTCGACAAAGTGCCTTCCCTATGCCAGCATCTTGCAAGGTGGACCCCCTCGGCATGGACGCACAGGTACACAGTTGGCCCCGGGGCCTGAGCAAATATGCGGTTCCCCCAGTGAGCCTGACTGCACAGATGTTGTGCACAGTCAGGGAGGATGAAGAACAGGACCTGTTGGTTGCGCTGTATTGGCACACCCAGACTTGGTTCTCGGACCTCAAGCTCCTTGCAACAGCCTTTCCCTGGTGAATCCCCCTGAGGAGGGACCTCCTTTCTCAGGAATGGGGCACAATCTGGCACCCACACCCAGACTTCTGGAACCTCCATTTCTGGCCCCTAGACGGGACACAGAAGATTTGAGTGGGCTATCACCAGCGGTGATAGACACTATCACCTATGCTTTGAAGTGGAGTCTGTTTGCTAACTGGTATGCTTCCCAAAAGGAAGACCCACAGAAATGTGCAGTCGGGACAGTGCTTTCCTTCCTGCAGGATAGGTTGGCGGGTCGGCTGTCCCCTTCCACCCTGAAAGTGTATGTGGCCTCCATAGCGTCATATCACGACATAGTGGATGGTAAGTCTTTGGGAAGCACGACCTGATCATCAGGTTCCTCAGAGGCACCAAGAAGTTGTATCCTCTTATGCCACGTCTTATTCCCTCATGGGATCTCTCACATTGCATGGCCACAACATAAGGATGTTGTTACCGCGACAAAATTATCTTGTGGCCACAACATATTATCACGTTCCCATGATATAATATGTCGTAGCCAAAACTAAGAGAACAAAACTAAGTACTAAGTGGAAACTAAGTGGACAAAACTAAGAGAACTGAACATGTCCCCTCCCCGACGCCGTAATCATGTACAGGTATGAAACAGCTTCACAAACAGTCTTTTCAACCACACAGTATCGTTATTTATATGTTACAAATACTCATATTATCACAGTAGTACAGGGATAAAGAGTGGATATAAACACTGATGTCTCCGGAAGCTAACAAAATAAAGCAAAATCATCTTTTCAAAGTAGCTTGGCTATTCGAATAACGATTGTATCAATTACATTGTTATGCCACCAGGTGGCAACAATTGACTGTTAAAAAGTGTATTTGTCATTGAATCATTCATTCAAGAGATTCAGAATCATAGAAGAATTGTGATCTCTGTTTACAACAAAAAAGTTATCCAGAATCGTGCAGCTCTAGTATATACGTCCTATAATTTATCCCTGAGTGATTCGTATGTTGATTTAACCAAAGAGTGTAAACACACTGGCTCTGTGACACTATCAAAACATTGCTGTTTGTTTGAGCCGCCCAAAGATGTCTAATATACCGGGAAAGAGCTATCAGTTATCATCCATTCTCCTGACATATGCAACTCTGGAACTACGAAACCTAAGTGTTGTTACTTGTCATCTTTGCTTCATGCTATTTAGATCCCTTGAAAAATCCTTAAACAACACACCTGCAGATCTGTGTAAGATGTGTACCATCATCTATATCCAGGGGGAAAAGTTATTAATTTATATCATCAGCATTCCACAGACTGAAAATACCACTCTGAAGAAGAGCTGCCTCCCTTTCCAGAGAATCCAAACATTTATAAAGCTGGAGGGCCTGCAGCTGCTAAAGGAGAAAGCTGTCCACCAGCCTTGTTTGGCATTTAAAAGCATGAGGGAGATTCATGTGCACACGAGTGACTTTTAACCTCTCTAAAGAGGCTTCAGGAATAAAAGCACTGAGTGTGAAAGCAAATCTGAGCTGATTTTATTAAACTGAGCTTGTCAGGGTGATGTTTTATGTCTTTATGTTTCGGCAGGTTAATAACATGGAGTCTGAGCATAGAGGACCTCCATATCAGAGTTATTATAGTTAAATTAAAAAAAAAAAAAAAAAAAATGTTGAAATAAAATAAACGTTTATTGAAATAAAATTTTACTTATTTTATTTCAGGTAGTTGCCAGATAGTTTCTCATCTTTTTCCTTAATTTGTGTTCCAAAGATGAACGAAAGTCTTACGGGTTTGGAATGACATGAGGGTGAGTAAATAATAACAGAATTTACATTTTGGGGTGAACTAACCCTTTAATGATACTAAAATAACACTGCTCCTTATTCTTCCCAAGACACACTTTACAGTTACTTCACTTTATTACTCATTGACGGTAGACTGAAAAGACCTCACAAAGATTTAGCCATGTCGGACGTGACATCTCAGTAACAATACGGACTTGTGCTTCTAAGAACCAGCGTTTGAAATGAGAGCTTGCCACTATTGTCACTATTTTTGTTTTGGAAGGCTGCTCTTCCCTGGCAGGCCTTAAAAGCATATGTTCAGATCATTTAGCCTAGGAACATTCATAATGCAGTACGATGCAACTATAACATGAGCAAGAAGGGGGAGGTGTGTAATTCCCTTACTGTAAGCCTCCAGCATTGGGAATATCAGAGCATATTTCAGTTCTGGGCTGTACGCCAGATGAGACAAAAATTCTTTTCTGTAGGATTTCTTTTTTCCCCATCTTTCACATCATATAAGCTGTCATTCTTTCTTCTATCTCTGATTGCTTTCTCTCCCCCAGTCTCTATCAATATTTCCTTGCCTTTCCTCATTTCCTCTCTTGGTATTTCCTCATTTCTTTTGTAACTCTCCATAGCTCTTCAACA